>NC_087476.1:13757993-14060266 GCF_036417665.1 Passer domesticus | reverse complement strand
GCCATTAACAGATTCCTAGAATTGAACACATCAAAACAATTTTGTAATTGTTTTTTTTTCCAGACCATCCCAACTAAGCAAAGAACATCTGTTTGTGCTGAAAGCTGAGCTCATATTTAAGTATATAGCTAAGCAGCAGCATTAATTTTTAACTTCCTTTATGAAACAGTTCAGAGTAAACAAACTCAGTAATCCAGAAATAACTGGGAGATAGAACTTAAAAACTTGGCTCGATTTGTTCCTAGGATATGAGATAAATGTCTGAACCTAAAGTTACTTCCCACCCTTCAGAGATAAAAAGGTCAGGAAACATCCTTTCATTCTGCAAACATGCTGACCCCAAGATGGAGAAATACTTTAAAAATCAAATCTGAATCCCTACTCATCTTAGGTCATGAACTCTTTTTTAGTAACATTTACTGTCAGAGTATTCAGATTATCTGACCAAAAAAAAAAAAAAGTGTCACTCTTGCTAATGTAGAGGGTAACTGTGGTCTTTCGAATGCCCAGTAGCTTGTCTTTTTTTTTTTTCTATTGACCTGTGATACATACTTGTAAAGAATCAAAACAATTCATTTATACACCATGGGGATACTCCATAGAAAATTTCAGAAATAAAAAGCTTTGGGGATTTAAATGTCAGACTAGGGCATCAGCTTCATGTTCAACTGAGGCTTCTTATCTTTATCCCACACTACCTAGAAGAATATAAATCTATAACAGGAGAAGTACCATAGATGCTGTAGTTTACATATCTAGAAGAAATAACAGAAGCAGAGGAGGCATAAAAGGATAATTTTGCTTATACAAAATAGCAGCCTGAAAAATAAAACCAGGAAAACAAACAAGCAGATGGAGAAGGCGAAGTCTGCAAGACACAGCTGTGCAAAGTATTTAAATATCCAGATGCAAAGCAGCTTAAGGGTCAGGGACAAGGAAAGGACACAGAATGCTCTTAGCAGCACTGTAGCATGATTGAGTAGTCTGCTTTAAAATTTCAATCAAGTTAATGATTGTTGATTGTCCAGCTTTCTGTCAGATTTAGCTGGAATCTTAGGTTTTGTTAGAAATCCAGACTCCTGAAACACCTGAGTAGCTTTTAATATTTGTTGCTATTTACATGGCCATAAAACAATTAGTGGGGAAAAAAAAGCTGTTTCAGTTGGTCATTACTCAATTCTTTCTTAGCAAAAGGAATAATAAGCCATTTTTTTTTAGAATAGTCACAATTGTTTTCTGAAGCAGTTAGTACCCATAATAATAATTTATGCTTTTACTGTATACTGCCTTCATCTAAGGGATTCAAGTGCTTCATGAATGTTAATTAGGCATCTGCAGGCATCTGTTAGGCACCACCAGTTGCTAGAAGATGATTTGGGTCTATCATTAGCTGAAAAGACTCCACCTGCCTATTTTGCTTAGCATGCTGTAAAAGGGGTTTAAGGGAGGATATCTGCAAATTGAAATGTGCCAAAGACAGATTTTACTCTAAAATGTAGATGCAGTGGAAAGTGTTAACTTAAAATAAGTTCCTGAATAAGATTTTATTACTGCTTTGATTATCTTTCTGGGCTTTGGACTCTCTCCTGAGCTGGCAGATGTCCCCTCACATCATGTCAGTGGCTGAAAGACAGATTTTCATTCCTACCCTCAGTCATGTCTCAGGTTCTTCAGTAGTTTTGGGATCCTGTTCAAGGCTACGGATTCATTTCATAATCCCTCTACAGACAGGTTCAAATGCCTCAGCTGCTTTCCTGCTCACCACACTTCTTTCCCATCTCCTCCACTGCCTTCCTGTTCTGCCTCTGTTCTCTTCCATGTGTAAGATGGTCCATGTGCCTGTTGTGGCCCCTTACAGACCTGGTCACAGTCAGAAGGAGGCATTATAGTCAGTTCTGTGACTCAGCTGACTGAGGAAGGTGTCCCACCTGGCCTGGGTTTCATAAACAGACAAGGACTTGTGACTGATGTGATGATCGGAGATTGTCTTGGGCACATTGATCATGAAATTATAAGAATGCTCAATTACCAGAGAAGTAAGGACGAATAAAGGCCAGAAGTAAGTAAGGCCGAAAAAATTGCTACCAGTTTGGATTCCCTAAGGGCAACTTTAGTTTGTTGAGGAGACTGGTTGAGAGAGTCCCATGGGTTAACAGTCCAACGAAGTCCAGGAGGATTGTACATTCTTCAAGAAGAAAATCTTAATAGTACAGGAGCAGGCTGTTCCCATGTGCCAAAGGATGATCCAGTGGGGAAGAAGACTGACCTGACTGAATAGAGAATTTGGCTAGAACTCAGTAAAAAAGCCCCATGTGTTCATGACCTTTGGAATAAGGGGTGGGGAACTCAGGAGGTCTATAAGATTTCATGTGGTTTTTCAGGAGGAAAATTTGAAGAGCCAAAACTCAATTAGAATTTTTTTTCTGGCTACGGATGTAAAACAAAATAAAAAAGTATTCTATATATACTTTCACAATAAAAGGAGGGCCAAAGACAAATTCCATCCTTTATTGCTTCTTGGGGCAAACATAGTGACAAAGGACGAAAAAAAGTCTGGGATACTTAATGCCTTCTTTGCCTCAGCCTTTAATAGCAAGAGCAGTTGTTGGAGTACCAGGCCCCTTGAGCTAGAAAATAGGGATAGGAAGCAAAAGGAAATCGTCATAATTTGGGATGGGAAAATGGTCAGTGGCCTGCCACACCACTTGGAAACACAGAAGTCCATGGGGCCAGATGGGACCCATTCAAGGATACTGGAGAAACTTGTGGAAGTGCTCAACTGATGTACTTGATGACCTTAAAAGTCTCTTCCAACCTAAATGAGTCTATGACTCAGTCAACAAATTATTCACCTTTTTTTTCAGGGTGTAAACTACATTTTACTGTATTTTTCAGTAATGGCTTCTTTTCATCTTACACGGAGCTTCAGAAACAAGGTAAATAATAAGAGAGAGCCAGGGGCAATGATGAAAACTGAGCTAGTGAGTCACATGGGAGCTACAGCTGTAAGCGTTGCACTTACACGAACATACTGCAGTAACCTGCATTCCTCATAGGGGAAACCTGCAAAGAACAAAGAATATTGTTTTCCTAACTTCTGATTTCATAATTAAGGTAAGAAAGTGCATTTAGATGGTGAAAACACACACAAAGGTATTTCCTGTGACTAGAGAAAGCAAAAAGGTAATATAAAAGGATTTTGATAAGGGAAAGCTTCTCATTGTTCACTATACATTTTCAAATGTATTAAATTTTATTTCAATTTGGTTTTAACTTGCAAGCTCTTTCTGTCGGACTCAAAGATATCAGCTCCCATTCACATGCTAATACGTTTGCACTAAACAAGGTAGCTAATATGTTTGCATTAAACAAGGTACTATGCCTTGTACTTTGTCAAGAATTTTTTGTATGCTGCTCTTACAGATGGGCTATATATTAGAGGTTTGATTCTGTCTTTTCAGGGTCTGCCACTATGTAGAGGCAGGAGGAAGCCCTAACACTCTGGTCACATCCTTAAGTCCTAATTTTCATGAAATACCACTGTCATACAAAAAAACCTAAGAAAGCTGGTTTATCCCTAGGCAAGTTTGGTGTACATGGATCCAACAGAATTAGTATAATTTTTCTGTGGATGGCTGGGAGGGCCAACTCAAAAATTATTCATGTGAGTTTTATGGGCAGAATAAGCCCATGTCTTATAATTTTAAGGATTGATTTTTAAAGCTTGCAAAATTTGATATACCAGTGTTGGTTATCCTTGAGATATATCACAAAATGTGTCTTAGATGTGCCAAAATGTCATTGGGCTGTTCTGAGTTCCATGATAAGCACAGAGGCTCCTGTGTCTGAGCTGGCCTCTAGTGATTGTTTTAAGGCTGTGTATCACCTAATGCTATTCCAGAAGCCTGAAAGCCTGGTTTAATACAGTCACACAGCCATGTCTGCTGGGGAGGCCTGGTGGATCATGCTGGATATCTGGGAGAAAGCACTGCTGCAATCACACAGCCTGCTGAGATCTCCTCATGTCTAAGAGGCATCAGTCTGGTCCCAGGCTGCAGCATTGCTCATTTGTTTTTACACCACACATTTCACTTCTCTCCAGAGGTTGATTTGGCCAGGGATCTGAGGTCAAAGGCAGTGCTGCAGCCTAGCTCCCTGCCCCAGCCTGGTTCCTGTCCCTGCATCTCTGATCCCCCAGCGTGGCACAGACACCGAAGTTCTCCTGGTGTGGGTGTGCTCCCCCTCAACAGTTCATTGTGGAAGAAAACAAGTGCAGTTCAAGAGCTCCTGCTCTCTACATGTAGCTGCAGCATGATTTTCTAGTTATGAAATGAATCACGCTTTCATTTTACAGACTGTTATCTAAAAAAAAAAAAAAAAAAAAAGCATGACTGTCAACTACATTCCTTTTTCCTTGCATTCAAGAAATGAAGTTAAAGCTGAAGCATTGCTGAACATGGAAGCAATTAGTTCTTTATCAGCTACCTAAGAAAAACATATCCACTGAAGAACAAACCCCAAAAATATGTTAGGCAAAACTATATCAAAATCTGTACACATTTTTTGATTTTTACTTCTTAAAATCCCTTGGATCCCAACTATTTCCCTCCTGTTTCCTTTCATCAAACTCTTTTTGGTGAGGATTTCTTTTGTAGCACAGACTTTGCACATTATTTTTTTTTTCTTAGAAAAAACTTCAAAACTAACATTGTTTTCTGAGCCTTTTATTCCTCTGTCCTCCTCAAATCCTTTTTCCTGAGGGACATCCTTGTTCATGGTAGCTTACTGTAAACAAAAGATGATATCAAAGTAATTGCTTCAAATATAATTGAAGACAGATTTCTTCATGTACAACACTTAGTAATGTCTTTGCATGCACATAATACTTTTGCACACTTTGTTAATGCTTAGGAAATAATCATCCTTTGGAAGAAACAAAAGGGACTAAATTAAAACCACACAAGGGCATTATTTAAAAGAGCTTGAAAGCTTGTAAGGTACATACAGTGCTTTTCCAAACATGGTCTGTGGCTGCATCTCCAGTACCTTCAAGCAGATTTTAGTATCTCACCCCTTGCAGATTTTGTGTTTGAAAGGTTTTATCCTCCACTCCTCCATATGCTATCACATATTTCCTGATAGGTGTTTTTTTTTTACAGCACACCCAGAAGGCTGCCTGGGGGGCCTCCTGTTCCTTGGTCAATCTGTAATATGTTCTGCTTTCATGCCTTCCTGTTTGGAAGTCTGTTTTCTTGTTCATTTTGTTATTGTTTCCATTCAGGGTTTTTAAAATTGCAATAGGTATTGTTAGATAGCAAGGAGTATTTCTCTACCATTGGGCCACTTCACCTTGCCCAGGTGAAGTAGGTAGAAGAGACAACAGTATCCAGTAGGTAGAAGAGACAACAAATTTCAATTCAAGAGGTACAATTCAAGACATTTTGCTGTTACAACAATACTGATTTTAGGTGACTTTAAACTGCAAATTTTGATTACTATTACTGGTTTATGTATAAACAACAAAGGCTATTTTACCACAATATATTGTGTCAAAAAGAGATACAATTTCAAATATTTTTATTCTTATTGTTGGATACCAAAAGCTACAAAAGCAAGCCAGGAACAAAAGAAAAAAAATATATAAAGGAAGGATTTTGAATCAAATTTAAACAATATATTTTGATTTTTTGTAAAATGCTTCTTGTGCTCTTCATCATTAATATTCTCACCTCTTTTCTTGTGTAAAGTTTGCATATTCTTCTCCCAAAAGTTACTTTAAATAATTTTTCTATCATGTCAGAAGTACATCTTGTCCAGATAAGATTCAATGGAAATTGGAGTATCTCTGAATTTATGGATTTATGATTTTTGATGATTCATTGTATAGAAAATAAATAGTGACATTTAATTAATACATCAATTATTAGTTAATATATGTAGGCACATAATGTTGCTGTTGTATTTTTTCTCTTTGCCTTTTCCTTATCCATTCACATTCAAACTGAAAGTCTCATGCTTTGAGACAGTAGTTGTATGAGACAAAGTATAATGAAATGTCAACCTTGATGCAAATCGGCTTGTTTTTAGCTTCCTGCAAATAGATAATAGCAACAATAGCAACAGTAGTTTAAAGACAGTGGGTGGAATCCTCTTCATGTAACTTGGGAATATAATTGCACTTTAATTATAGACCCTTCGGGTGAAATTTCATTTCATGTAGATTTAATTGTTTGCTACACAGATGTCCGCATTTCAGCTATTTCTTGTGGTTTTCTTCTTATTTATTGGAGAAAAGAGAGGCACTGAGAGGCAAAATTGTGATCAGTTTTTGAATGAGATGCATCACTCCTTTCAAGAAAGCAAGAACTTTGATGTGATGGGGCACAGATGGGTTCAGGGGTTTCTGCCTCAATGAGCTCATATGAGCGGAAGGCAGGGCTCTAGGAGAAATGAGGTACCACTGTGGGGCTGATGCCTCAGTAGAAATTTAAATGAGATTTTAAGTATCAGCTTCTGATCTCATAACAATGGTGATCTTGATACTGATGGAAAGCTTTTGAGAAATCTTCCTGTGATTAGATTAGGACTATTAGAAATTTACTAACTGGACAATGAGAAAACAAGCTCTTAAAGAAACTAAATTTTCTGACCTTCCTGGGAGCATATGAACTAGTACTTTTTGTAGAGCTGAATACACAAGGAATAATTTCATGACTAAAATAATTTTCCTTTGGAAACATATGTCTTTTCCACAGACAGCTTTTATTCTACTAGGTAGAGTAGAAAACACAATCAGTCTTTCTAAGTCTAGTAGTATTTTTTGAAATTCAGAAAACATGTATTTGGCTGAATTTTCTTTTATTGCTTTGGAATTCTGGCTGACATAAAAGTTTATAGTTGGGTCTGTGAACACCTGTAAAATTTGTGAGTATCAAAACAGGTGTGAACAATGCTCAAATATTAATACAGGAATTGCTTTTTGCCTGTCAACCTTTTTCAGGGCTCTCGTATTTATGCCCAGAGGATCATCATTACCTTTTGTTCAGCCTGGTCCTGGAATATTGTCTTTGACTCTCTTGCTCATAGTCACAAAACATGTAAAAGGTCATTTCAGAATTAGGGTACCAAGTGTACAATTTGACTTTGGACTTAGAAGAATCGGTTAAGCAATTCTCTAGAAATTTGATAAAACCATACTATCATGAAAAGCACTAGAAGAATAAAAATAAAAACTTTAATGTAAAATTAGAACAACCAACTTTTCACATTTGTGTGAATATAAATTAAGCTATTTTTAACATAGAATCCCTAAATTAAGATGCTGCTGGAAAATGAAACCTGATGCTAAATCATGAACTCTCTGACTGTATCCCTCCTTTTCCTAGAACAGCAGCAGTGCTCATGGCTATACTCCAGACCATGAAGAGCAGCAGTTTCTTAAAGACTTCTTTTCTCTTATCTACAACTGACAGCAGTGCCTTTCACTTACTAATATGTTTTTCTTTTTGCACATGTACATTATTTGACAGGAATATGAAAATGTTTGTTGGAAAAATACAGTTTAATTTTATTGCATACAGTTAGAAGGGCTTGATAGCCACTTAAAGACAAGGAGTAAAAATCCACAAGAGAAGAAAGATATATGGCTTTGATTTCACCCTCTAATTAGTTGCATTGCCCAAGCCCAGAGCTTTATACCATGAAAGAAGGCTTAAAATTGATTGTGTGATGACAGTTATGTAGCCATTACTCATTTATCCCAAAGCAGCAAACTTATGTTCTGCAACAGCTTTTTCTAATATTTTTTTATTATTTTTCTCTGTATTGTAAAATGAAATAAATGCAATGGCAGTAAGTTCCAAAATATAAAAACTTTACAGACATATTTTCTTCTGCCTTAAGAAAGGATGCAGATGTTCTTTCTGCAATAGTTCACCATTGCAGCACTGCTCACAATTTGTCAATAAAAAATAACAAAACCTAAATTGGCACTCATTGTTTAACAAATTATGTGAAGTGTTTAAAAAACTTTAAAAAATCAAATGAGGATGATTAATTCTGAAAATAATTGTTAGTTTGAAACAAAAAAAATGTTAGTTTGAATTTATATTTGTGTAGATTAAGTTTATGGAGAGTTTTCTTACTACGGAGAACTAGATCCAAAGCAGCTCAGTCTTCTGCAGACACACACATTCTGTGGGTTAAAGGAAATATTTCAGCCTGCTAATAAGCTCTTCAGAATCAATTAAATGGAATGCTAAAAAGAGGCAAAGCATCACTTATGATGGACCCATGAAATGGAGGCCGTTTTCCATTGACTTGTCAGGATGAATATGGGATGTGTGTGTAAACTGCAGCCCAGACATACCTCTTAATAAATAAGTAAAAAATCATGCATACCACTTGCTCTAGGACATCACTTTTAAAACCATTATACCTCCTTTTTTTCATCTTTGCTCAAAGAAGCTGTGGCTTCTACTCCATCCCTAGAAGAGTTTAAATTCAGGTTGGACTAGGCTCTGAGCAACCTGTTCTAGTGAAAGGTATCCCTGCCCATGAGAAGGGGATTGGGATTAGATGATCTTTAATGCCACTGCCAATCCAGGCCATTCTGTGATTCTATGATACCTAAAAACTTTCCTGAAAAACCCATTTAAAGGCAATTATGTCAACCTCCAAAGATTATGGCACAGCAAAGTGTAAGCAAAGTGGGATAGTAGTAACATAATGCCATTCTTATGTACATTGGCCCATTAAGGTGCTTCGCTATCTGGGCACTTCTACACTTTTCAGAAAGAAGTTCATAATGCAAAGGTGATTTCTGACAAAAGTAAACCACACAGACCATTTAGCTGAACTAGTCTTTGCTTTAATATATTCCTCTCTTAGTTCCATTGCATGAGCAATATGTAGCAGGCACCCCAAGAGGGAACTAAAAACAACAAAAAAGTAAAAAGAAGCAGAAAAAGGAAAACAGAAAGCAAATAAAAGGTTGCTTCCAGATTCACTCACTACTAAATGACATTTCAGAAAAAGTTTCTATTTTGTCCCATTTCTTACAAGTGTTTAATCAAAATGTTTGGACATATCAATTTTTTTTTTTTCTCTTTTAATGCTTTCTTTTTTTCCCTTCATGTTTCACACTGTATTTCCCTAACATGTGCTGTAAAAATACAATCATGTTTTTGACAGCAAAATCTATGAAATAGAAAGGAGAGGAGAATCACAGCACATCAGGAAAGAATAAAGCATTTATATGAAGTGCCAAACAGACAAGGAACTTTGCTTTGAGGCCTTCTCAAAGCAGGGAGATGAAGCTATCTCTCCATGGCTGCAGATTCCTAAGGGCAGGGCAGGGCAGGGCAGGGCAGGGCTGGGTGAGCCATGGGCTGGAACTCCAGGTGTTCTTGACCCCAAAGGAAGATGGGAACAGCCACTCTCCTAACATAAGCCCCTTGGCTGTGCATTTCTGGTTCACCAGGATGAATCTGAGCCTAGCAGCAGCACACTGCAAAGGAGTTAAAGTACATTTTGATTCCTTTTATTTATAAAGAACTTCTGGTGAATAAATGTAAGAAAAGCAGTGCTTATGTGAATGTCTAAAACATATACAGTATCTGATATAATTTTGGGTAAATCCCTTTAATCCTACCTCATAACAAACACATTACACAGTCATGCTCAGCATTAATTTAGGAATGAATTCTGAATGAGAAATCATATTCCTCTAAAATCTGTAAAGCTGAAAAAGTTCCAAGGATTAGGTTTACAATTTAATCTATTTACAGCTTAGTTAAAATGTACACCCATTTGAATTTTTCTGATGTAAATACTGAGTATGACTCACTAGTTCCATAATTTGTATTTTATTAAACCCTGTCAAAATACAATTTATGGCTAAACCAAGACAGCCTTGAGACATGAAAGCAGAAATCTTTTGTAGGTGGTATATGACAGATGTTAGTCTGAGTTTGCTTCTCATGTTCACAATGCATAATTTGCATGAGAATAAGCACCCTGACATCAGCTAATTGATATGTGCCTCTAAGTGTCACATCAAACCTCTCTACAGCAGGGCAGACACCTTCAATGGTGCAGGTGCCATCCAAAAGTAACATTCAAAATGCACTAACCTATCACCCGTTTCAGCCCACTGCTGAGGGAGTTTTAAATTCAAGGCATCCCTTTTATTCCTCACAGCCCTTAGAAGAACTATACTGCTCTAAACATGAACTAAACATTTCACACTATTCCTGAACACCTGAGCAGGGTTTGCTAACATAAAGAAGATAAGAATAGTAGAACTGAGTCTGAAAATAGAGAAGGTAGGTTGTCCCAGGCTTGGGTTTTATTTGGTAAGGATGAAAAGGGTTTTCTGAGTGTTCAGGGAATCAGTTATCTCTAAATTATACAATGAATGGGAGTCCAATTTTAATTACTGGTACTCTATCTATACAGCATTTGAACCTTCCTACATGCCGCCTTCTAAAAGTGGGTTTCTGAAATAATTCTCTCTGTAAGTGCTGCAAGGATCCAATTAGAGGAAATTGCTTGATTTCTGACTCCTTTTGATCAGTCTTTGGTAGTGGCCCATTTTGGAATCCCTCAGGAGCTTTCAACTTCATTGACAGTCCAGAAATAATGCCTCGGCAGGATGTCACTTGGTGCTCGGAGCTCTGATACACCCTCTATTCAGGCACCTGTACTAGACATTATCAGGCCACAGCAAGAGTCTTTTGGTAACAGCAGTAAAGGCAACCAAAAAAAAATAGGAGTATTGGAATTTTTAAGCACTTTCCAAAGCTTCAGTTTCTCAAAGAAGAAACAGCTGACTCCTGTCTTCAGAGAATTATTGTGTCTTGCTGAAATCAGTAGAAAGCTCTAGTTTTTAACTTTTTGTATGCTTAGGAGATTCCAAGAATTGTTCATGGTAGAGCACAGATGCAACTCTCCTTTAAAAGGAACTTACAGAATAAGCACCACACTGCTTTGTAGAAGAATGGGATTGGCGTCATTATGTTAGAGAGGAGCGAGGAGAATTCTAGATATCTTTTGGCCATCAGGGAAACAGTGGGAATAGCCCAAGTACTTTTATATTCAGATGGAACATATCAATGCCATATGCAGTAAAATGTCCTGCTCGGTTCACAGAATCATATTTCCTACATTTTCACTGTGTTGTTTTTTCTGTCTTCTGAAAGACTCCAGTGATAAAAAGGTTGGGAGAACTTAGAAATTTCAGCACTCATGTGAGTTTCAAATGAACAATATTGGGCTAACTATAGCAGTTCACAAATCAGAAGAATTCCAAAACTTCTGCCTATAGACTGCTGTTTTCTTCTTCCTTCAGCTGATAAGACACTGCTTGCAGGATATTAAACACCCTCCAACTTGGATATAACACCTTGGCTGCAGCCTCAATGTTGCACCTATCTGAGATTACTTAGTGTTTTTAAAGAAAAAGAAAAAACATTTGAAAAGCCCCTTCCTCTGGAAAACCACCAGAAAAACAAAAAGCAAAATCAGTTGCATGTGGCAAAAATCACCTCAGAATATGCCTTTGAAGATTAGAACTAGCTAAGAAATTATCCTGTCAGAAGCAAATGTGTTTTTGGAGTTTCATCTTGTGGGAAGGTAGTTTTTAAATCATAGCATAATTCTTTTTTCACTTGTCCTTTTTTCCAATGACAAACCAAACCAAAAATCTTGTTATTTGAAAAGTTTGGCAAGACTCTATAGGGCCATAGTACTTCAACAAAAAATGCATTTTTCAACAATGTTTTCCTTTAGTTTCCTCAAAGTGTGAATGCTATACTATGTAAATTCATCAGGTGTTTGTGAAATGTTTGTATTTAACTGCTTCCTTTTTGTAAATGCATATATTATCTTTACAGCTGATAGTAATTTCACTTTAAGGTTGTTTTAGTCCCAATGGGAATGAAAGAACATGCTGGCCAGATGAGTTAGTGTTGTCAATATTCTTAAAGCAACTGGCTTTACTGGAGAGAACTCCTTTAGGATTAATTACAGTAATAAAATAAAAGAGCTAACACTTCTGTAAGTTCTTACATCTTCAGTGCCTTTGATAACTAACATACATGTGAATTAACGATCATCTATGTGGATGCTATAGCAATATACTTCAGCTGCGTATATTATAGTTCAGATTTTAAAGTAGCACAACTAATAAGACTTTTTGGGAAAAAAAATCAAAATAGAATCCCAAAATCTAAATGGAAAATGCTTTTAGGGAAAAAAAATCCAAACAAACAAAAACCCAGATGATTTAGAATAAATTACTGAGTCAAACCCTTTCCAAGTAAGTCTATGCTAACTTATCCAGCAAAGCTACAAATTGCCCTTTAACATCTCAGTCTTTTTTTGTGACTTAGTGGCAATCTAGTGTTCAATATCAGGCTCTGTTAAAAACAATTTTAACTTGATGAGTCACATACTCATTAAATGTTGGTTTTAAATGCGTCTACCAAGATAATATAAATGGTCCCTTCAGCTACTTGCTGAATTTTAAAATAGCTTGTCCCAATTCTACCTTGATTTATGTTGGTATAAATCAAGAGTAATAATACAGAGGTGTGAAAATTGCTTAAATGAGGTTGTCATCAAAGTAATGATGCCTTAAGAGGCTACCTAGAAAATAGGCTAGACAGTGTTAAAGGAATAAATTAAAAGGCCTTCAAAGGATAAACCTTGGGCAATACAAGAGCCCGGCTCCACGCAAGGCTCCACCCAAGAGGGACGGCGAGTCATGAGTTTTTACATTTTTTATAAGTTTTGGTCCATTTACATACTGGGGTTGATGGTCCATTTACAGCTCCAGGTTATGCGCTCCCATCCTCACATTTGCTCTCCTCAATTCGCTCTTTACACATTTTGGGCCCGAAGCTGTAATGGTGTCCTTGGTTCTTGGCTGGAAAAGGATTGTTTTGTCTGACTAAACTGTGAGGAGAACTTGCTAACACTATATGAAGTTCAGTTATACACTAATGTAGTTCCACCCTCCTGCTCTTGGCAGGGATACCTTCCAGTAGACCCGGTTGCTCAGAGCCCCATTCAAGCTGGCCTTGAACACTTCCAGGACTGGAGCATCCACAGCTTCTCTGGGCAACCTGTCCCAGTGCCTCACCACCCTCACAGTAATGAATTTCCTTCTGACATCTAATCCAAACCTACTTGCTTTTAGCTTGAATCCATTCCTCCCTATCCTATCACTACCTGTGCTTGTACACTATTACTCTCCACCTTTTTTGTAGGTTTCCCCCATGTACTGGAAGGAGATTCTATATTACATTTCAATGTTGAATTATAACAGATTTCTTTGTTCCTTGCACTTTTCAGAAAGAAGTGGGTATTTAATATTAACACATGAAAGAACTAAATCTGTGTAAAACTTTGGTAAACTCTATTTTTACTTTCTCTATTCTGTTGGATCATGTCACTCTCAGCATTGAAAAAAAGAGATGGAAAAACTGTAGTGTGACATTTGTACCACCAAAGTACTGAACTACATGAGCAATTACACTGATTTGAAGATGGTTTCCTGAGTGCCAGTACATTTCCAGTGGAGCAACTTTTGTGTTAAGAAACATCCACGACTATAAGTGGCTTTCAAATCTGAGGTTTGAAATGCGTATTTGGTGTCCTGTATTCTGTACCCTGCATCCCAATTAGATTATTTCATGAAATTTCCTGGATTCATTTGAAAAAGAGTGTTTTTTTTCACCAGATTTTCTACAAGAGAAACCTGAGCCTGTTTACCCGGAGACAGAAAAAATTTTAAGTGTCAATTAAAGGCTAACTTCCCTAAAGCAATACTATATTTGGTCAAGATCCATGACTCATCTTTGCTAGAAATACTACAGTGATATCACAAAGTCCATTTCCTTCTTGTTCCAAGTAGGTTTAGTCTTCTAACTATACAGGGAATTCAGTTTTCTGAAAGCTCTTTGATTTCTAAGGCAGCAATATTTCCTAATGCATTGGACATAGAGCAAAGAAAGCATCAGGCAGCTCTTCTCTCACTGTAGCAATTTTAAGCCTCTGTTTTCTCCACTGGCTGAGCCAAAAATTTGTAACATCAACTCCAAAAATAGCCTGTGTAACCTTTACAGAAAGGTCTAACGTGAAAAAAACCAAAACCTTTTTTTTAAACGTCCTTTATGGATATTTATGTAAATGTTCAGCTGTGTTTCTTTAAAAAGATCCCATCTCTTGATCAAAAATATTAACTTGGAGGCTTAATTTTAATTTTTCATTTGTTAAGTCAGTCCAGCTTAAGCTTGCATAGAGGGACATTCTGGGATATGACAAACCTCCATGGTTTGCCTAGTACCAGGTGCATATGGCTGCAAAACAAGCCACTTTCCAGGAACAGAAGGAGTAATCTGGATAATTTTTATATTATCCCTCAAAACATTTAAGAAGTGCTTTATCAATCCTTCTGCTGTTACTATGTAAGCCATTGGAGCCTGGTTGGAGCAGTGGGGCCCTAAGTAGCTAAACCTTGTGTCACTGATAAAGTCAATTATCTGGCTGTATCTGTCTAGTTTCCCCTCATGCTCACTTGCTGAGAGAGGAAAGACACAACATTCAGTGACGATGGGAAGCACGTACACCAGGAATGCAGTGTCCTTGGAGACCTCCTGGAAGTGAAAATATAACTGCAGCCTGCAGCAATAGGCATTGTTGTAGCAATAATGTCTCCTTAGAAGGGGGAAAGAAGGAGCAGGGCCTGGATGTTTAGCAGAACAATCGTGTTCAAAATCTGGCCTATTGCTTTGAGAAAGACTAACTAACCTTCACTGATAATTATGAGGCTAAAAATGTACAGCAGAATGGCTCCCATTAATCAGCAGATGTGGAATTTCCTGTAATTTTTAAAATATGGAATAACTGCTTTTCTGTTCTACCACTCCGTGATTTTTTCTGCATCCACTGCTTTACTCAAACTGAAAGCGAATGTCTTTAGTGATAGAAAGATACCGAACACGTTAGTGCTGCAATAATGGTGTGAAGTCTGTGTGGGAGCCACTGGGCATCAAAGAAAAAGCATAGCTTGGAGCACTGTCAAAGATCAAGTCCTTATATTTTTTTAAATAATCTCATGTTTTTAACTGTTGTCAATTCTGTGATAAATATTTTGGAATATGCAAGAATTCAGGGCTCCTAGAAGATGTGCAGGTCACAAAAAGCTCAGTCACTGTGATATAAGCATGGTGCCAGCAGATTTCAGTGTCACCAGCTTACAGATGAGAGTGGAGCTCATGGGAAAAAGAAGCTGTTGCATAGCTGACAATAAATTGTTAACATGGATTCTTTTATGAGGGAAAAACAAAATCAAGATAAAACAGAATGTGCTTACAAGAAAGTTGAAGAGGGACTTTTTACACGGTTTGTAGTGATAGAACAAGGGAGAATGTCCTTAAACTAAAAGGGGGTTAGATTTAAATTTTTTCTATTAATATAGAAAACGTTCTTCACAAGGAGAGTAGAGAGGTGCTGGAGTAGGTCACCTGAAGTTGTGGATGTCCCATCACTGGAGTTGTTCAAGGCCAGGTTGGAGAGGGCTCTGAACAACCTGGTTTAGTAAGAAGTGTCCCTGCTCATTGCAATGAGGTTGGAACTGGATGATCTTCAATATCCCTTCCAACCTAAACCATTCTGTGATCCTAAGATTTTGATCTATTCTTTCATGATACGGTTATTAATGTGCACTGAACAGGGATATGTCCAGAAAGCAACTGAGATTTTAGTGCATGCAAAAGAGAAGTCTTTTCTTCCATAAGTATTGCTGGGAAGATCATGTAACTGTAGATGACTGGTACTAATAATCTACATTGTGGTCACCTAATGATGAACATTACTTGGTAGACAATAGCCAAGAAAGAATCTCTTGAGTTGGCAAAAGAGTAGGGTATAAATTTCTTTACTTCAGCCGCCTAGATATTAGGGACTGTTCTAATCGGGTTTCTAGTTTGTCTCTACAGCTAAAGGAGAAGACAGCACTTAAGGTTGCTAAAAGGACCTGATGTGTTTGTAGGAGCCTGTTTCTTACCACTGGCTCATATACCAGACGGGTGTGTTGCCATTCAGAGGGACCTGGAAGGTTTGGAGAGAGGAACCTAAAGAAATGCAAAGTCCTGCACCTAGGGAAGAACAAACTCATGCACCATTACATATTGGGACAGATAATTTGGAAAGCAGCTTTGACCCAGGAGTATTGGTAAGCAACAAGATGAACAATGTGGTCTTCATGGTGAAGAAGCCAAACATCATCCTGGACTGCATTTGGCAGACTCTTGCCAGCAGGTCCAAGGGAGGTGATCTTTCCTCTCTGCTCAGGACTGGTGAGGTCACACATGGAGTCCTGTGTCCAGCAATGGGCTCCCCAGTACATCATGCAGGTACAGAGAGTGTCCAGTAAAGGGCACCTGATATTATTAGGGGACTAGTATACCTTTCACGCACAGAAAGGCTGAGGCCAGAGGAGAGTCAGGGATATTGTTTGGGATTCTCTCTAAATGTAAGAAAGATTTTTTGTCACTTTGAGAAGAGCTGAGTACTGAAATAGACTGTTTGGAGAGGTTGCAGAGTCTCTTTTGGTGAAGATATTCAAACCTGACTAATAGCAGTTCTGGGAAATGTAATAGATGACCCTGCTGTGACTAGAAAGCTTGGATTAGGTGATCTCCAGAGGGCCCTGCCAGACTCAGTTGTTTTGGGATTCTGTATAAGAAGCTTGTACCTAGTTCAGTAGGTAACTGGGATGGTGAATTGTAAAAGTTAGGAAAGGTGGCTTTTCCACAGAATGCCTTCAAACAAAATTTGGGCAAGGCAACTGATGGATTCTGAGTTTGTACTGTAATTGCAACACACATAAAGACAAAAATTGATCATCAAGAATAAAAAATCACTGACATTTATAAAGTTTCTTAAGCATCTCAGTACATCAATACTACTAAAGGTGCTTTCTAATCTTAAACTCCTATAGAAATTATCTTAAATTATCTCGAATTATCTCAAAATCTGGACTGTAAAAGAATCACTGAAAAAGAATAATTAAAAGCAATTTTACAGAAGTCCATTAATATTTGTGCAGGTTTTGGTGCTTAGTTTTAACCTTGCATATGCATGTATTTTGCATGGAACAGAGAGTGAATAATTTCTGAGTGAAAGTGTTTATCCAAAAGCAACCCTGGACAGACTTAGTTATGAAGGCAACAGAAGACAGGGACAAAAAGAGATGGAATTTAGTACTTGTCAATCTATGAAGTCTTTATATTAGCTGAATTTTAAAAGTAGTATTTCAGGTCTTACTGGTATTAACTAAATATGAAGCTACATACTTGTTCAATTTCTGTATAAAAAGAAGATATCAAACTACTGAAGTCTTAAAGTAATACTGAGCTACTGAAATTAAAAATAGATTTTTAAGTCATGAGCTAATAGGACTCATGAAAGGTTCTGCTTCACCAAAAGCCTGCCTACCTTAAAGACAGGGCAGGGTTAGTCCACTTTTTTAAATTAATGATTATCAGTGGATAAAGGTGGAAAACTCTCACCTGAAGAGCTGTCATGAAGTTCAGACATGTAAGCTTTGCTCCCTATGAAATACAGATAGTTCTAGAGGGTTGTCCACTGGAGGTTTAGTCCACTGGAATTACTACCCAAGGAGAACAAGAAAGGTAGCACAATGTTTATCATTTGTACAATTCCAGTTCTAAGAAACTGCAGCTGGGATTACTCACAATTTGATAAATAGGAGGTAGGTTTTTCTGTGTCAATTGTCTCTAGTATATTTGGTTTATCAACCACTCTAGTTGTGACTCGCTGTCTCATTCTTATTGTGAGAACAAGTACAGTAGATCTACAACTACAGCAATCAGATCTGATGCTGGAAGCAACACCTTTGCTTAACCTAATCTGCCTTTCCTCTTTCCCTGAGACTGGCCAAGAATAAAAGGGTTAGTCTCTGTGCAGCTTCATGCTAACACAGACCTGTTGTTTTTAGAGTTCAGGTTGGTGCACCTGAGTGCTGCACTGTTTTGGAGAAACACCACACAAAGAGCTGGCATGATCATCCTGCTTAGCAATGCTGGCACCCTGTGAATCCTTCTTCTCAGAGCTGCACAGATACCTGACGAAGGTATCTATTGATACTCTATTGAGCCCTGTCCTTATCAGTGCTAAAGTAATAGAGGGGCTGTTCTCTACCCTTAATACTTAATTTTCTCTAGATTTTCAGCTTTTCATGGAAGCAAAGTTGTGGTCCTAGACACAGCAGTCTGTCTTGCAGCAGTTACTTTTTCTCAGCTCACAGACTAATATGTTTTCTGAAACATTCTTTCCCTAGTGTCAGTTTTTAACAAGAGCTGAACTATTTCAGCCGTCTTCCTCCAAGAATTCACAGATATAGCTTAAAAAGCTGAGTTTGAAATGCTGAATTTGACAAGTGTACAACAAATGAGAACAGGCTGTCATGGAGAAACAATGTAAAACAATTCTTCTCTAGCTGAAGCTGCCGGTTTGGCCTAATGTAGTATTTTGGTGTATTGTGAGGCTTCTAATTTCACACATTTCATAGTAAGCAGCAATATGCAACTAATTAGAGTGTACTGGATGACCTCTATAATTATAAAATCAATTATCACTTCTTTCATAACATCTATGGTATTTAATTCTGACTTAATAATTTTTTCCAACCATGGTTAACCCTTGCTACCTCAGCACCTTTATTTCCTACCTTCCTCTGAAACCTCCATGTGCTACACAGCAAAAGCCGCTGGTCTCAACCTGTTCTTACACTAAGCATTTCATTTCATGCTAAGTGTGTTGCTCCACCTTTATTTTATCATCCTTAGGCTCTGAAAGGCTCCCAATAGACAGAAAAAATCCCAGCAATGCAATGGAAGGAAGTAGCTCCTTAACAGCAATCTAAATGCCTTCAGAAGACACTTTTTGTCTGCAGCCCAGCATGAGGTTTTAGAGATTTCTGGCAATTAAAACAATGCTATTAAGGGCCATGTCAGATAACTGTCTGCCATGTCTTTGCTATCTGAGGCCTCATTACTTGTGTTGTTCCAAGTTGATCACACTGTCTGCTTTGAAGAGAAGGAAGCTCCAGCTTGCAATTACTTATCTACATTACTTATCAGGTTGAAGCCTGATAAGACTTCTTTAATACCACAGTCACCAGAAAATAAAGCTTTTTAAGATTTATCGTTTTCAGATTTGCATTTTTTTCCACTCTTGTTAAAGACAACATAATGTTTTTCTTATTGTTTTCCCCTACTCCCCAAAAAACTACATATAAGACATGTTCAATTAATGTTCTGCCACATCATGAAGTCATCCCCCCACCAGAAGCTCCCCAGTGAGTAGTTAAGTCCTGGTAACTCTCTTTCCTTGTTCACCTCTATCAGTGCTGGACTAGAACACCCCTAAGTTTTGACTTCATCTCCTTTACATGTGGTCTGTAAGGCTGAGGAACCAGCCACATGTGCTCCTAGCAATGGAGAAGGGGAAAGGGTTTGCTGAAGGAGCAGTAAAAATGACCAGGCAGTAAATACATTTATTTATTCCATTTCTGGTATACGTGCCATGAAGAGATACAGTGTCAGAAAGTGACAAATTTGATCGTTGGCCAAAGACAAATAAAAATATTACTAATGTAGTCTTGAAGAAATAAAATAATGTGAGCTACTAATTGCTATTGCACTCTTCTTGTAACAAATGCTTTTGTTTTCATTTCTGAAGGACTCTTGTTAAATCTCTGTAGTGACAGGTGACATTAACAGAATATACCAGCAACCTAATTCATACAAAGCTGCTGCCTAAATTTTTTTAAGGGCTCATCCTTTTTTATAATTTACAACATCTTTTAAAACCACAGTTTTGATATTTGTTTATTTTCTTGATTGTTTGTTTTTACTTAAGTGGACAAAGTGGCTTACAACCTGAAAAGAAATTTTTGTGCATTACTGAGAGAGACACTGATTTTGTCCATGTTAAAGATTAAAGGACCACAATCTAAAACACTTATTCATGGGTATAGTGCTATTCCCTTTGGCAAGTAATTTGAGAAAAACAGTTGTTTTAACTTCTGGACGAATCACCAGACTGGTTTTAAACCACTGCTTTGCCACAGATGCTTCTTGTGTGTTGCTTCCTAGCTGAAAAATGAGGATATTACTTTATTGTTTTATCCCGTTTGCAACAATTTATTTCTCCAGTCAGTCAAGACTTTTTAATTATTTCTAAGAGGAGCTTTTATCAAGACAGGAATATTTTTAAGTTTCTTAGGCATTGCTACAATATCACTGATGTGAATAATTAAATAACAACTTTTCTCTGGTAGTGTTGCATTTCAAATGTATTATTTGGATTTTTGCTTTCACAGAACAGAGTAACTGAGAACTGAAATTCTCTACAAAATGTACAATATTGCAAATGCTACAGAGGCCAGATGAACACAAGCATCTGAAATTCATCAGAAAACTATTCAGCCATGGTTTTTGTTTTCTAGGAAGAATGATACATTGGAACATTTCTGTAATTTCATCCTCCTCTTAAATAGAACCTAATTTAAAATTTATTGTGCTGAGAAATATTTATTCAAAGATTCAGGAAAACCATATAGAATGTAAACCATTAAAACCACCCTCAGGTTATCTCTTTATATTCTATTAATTATGTACAATGACTCCAGGTTTTATCTGTTTTAGTTTCATTCAAATAAAGGAATGAAATGCAGCTATTGAGTTTTATAATTTTTGAGACAATAGAAGCAATAAAGTGTATAAACTATCAAAATTGTTTGTCTTCATTTATTGTGGTTTTTATTTTTATTTGGTTTGCCTTAACAGCTTCAACTATTTTCAGTGTTTTCTAATAGTGATTTAGTTCTCAGTTCTTCACAAGCCTTGTCAAAGGCATCTTTGAAGGAAAGTACACTTGTTTATGAGTATCTGTAGCCCATCCCTTTCATTAGCACCCTCCTCTCACACTGAACTTTGTGCCCATCACTGTCTGCAATGGCCACTGGGCAGTGCTGAGCGGCTGCAGCCCAGCCTTCACCAGACAAACTCCTTTCTGTGTTTTGGAGATGACTGTGGCCACAGCAGCTGCTGTTTCTTGCTGAGCTTTTTCTCTGTGATTTCTTTTGATTTCTCAGTAGCTTCTTGCCTGCCTTTTTCCAACTATTCCAGGCTTTGCCATGGAAACTTCCCTCTGACCCTGCAGCACTGCTGGCCAGCAGCTCCTGTCCAGCTTTCCTCGGAGTCTGTCGCAGCTTCCCCATTTCTAATTTACAAGTCAGACCAATGTCTTCCTCAGTAATCACTGCCCTTTGGCTCCTCTCCCTCCTTTCTGTCTCTGGCTCCTTCCCTTTGTCTGGTGTAGATGTCCTTTGTTGTGCAAGCAGCCCTCCTCCAGTCCTACACAGCTCACTGCTCCTCCCAGGTGTTTGCCATAGGGAAAAGGCAATGTGACAATGGCTTTTGCTTTCAGAAGCTTTGTTCCACTATCAACGTTTGGCAAAAAATGTACAGTTTGGACAAAAGTGTTGTGGGACCGATCTGATTTCCACTGAAGTCAGTGGAAGTTTTTGCTCTTTAGTGGCTGCTGGATCAGGCTCTGATGTCTGGTGACTAATGTTTTTTTTTGTTATATATTTCATAATGCAAATATCCACAGAGGAATATGACCCAGAGAACTACAAAATACTTATTTTTCAATATTCATTCCCAACTCTCAGCAGTGCAGTCTAACAAAAACATTTTTTCAAAAGCTGTCCAAGGAGCTTGTTCATCTCTATTCACCTAGCAGCCTAGAAAAACAAACCCACAGTTGAGAAATCTATTTGGCTAAGGCAACATTTATATTAAAACAGACTTATTGAATCCTTGTTAAAATACAATATATATTGTCTTTTACTGCCAGGTTCAAACTCTTTGTTACCTGGGCTCTCTTTCTGCTTCCAGTAAAGCTGTCACTTACAATACGTGGGCCCATCACTTAGCTGCTGGCAAAATATTTACTGTGCATTGCATCTTACCTTAGCTGTGCAAGTTTGCATATTTATCATGTTAATCCCTATGCTTGGAATCTGAAATCAGGGTATTATCTTGACCAAAATAAGTAACACTTAGAAACATATTGACTTTTTTTTCTTTCTTCTGCAGGTATATTTCTCATTTAATTTGGTACTTGCACAGTAAAAATGATTAACTATTCAAGTTAATACCACCTACTCCCGTATATAATATAGATGTTTGTCTCCCTTACTAATCTACTGTATAGAGAGAAATTCTTGTCTGCAGTGCACTAGGACACAACAGGTGAATATGAATGCAAAATCTACTAAAAGCTACTTCAGTAAAAATCTTAATGAAGGTAGGAAAAAGAAAAATCCAGGCACTCCATACACTTAGATTTATCCTCAAGTAATTGGCAGCTATTATCTTCAAAGGGTTCATCTCTACCAAAGATGCTTCTGGTCCTCACAGAAAAGAAACAATTATGTCTCAATATTTGTCTGTCAAGTTGTCTTTTTGTAAAATTGCATTGCAACCTCATCTCAAATTGGTACATTAAAAATAAGTGGATAAAGTGCCCACATTTAAATGCAAGGTGGTATGCAGGATATAATTAATACATTTGTCTACATTGCAGAGTTTGGAATATCTGTGTTCAAATCCCCAATAAAAACACAACTAAACAAAGAATAATTTCCAAGAAATAGTGGATGTCTCATCATTCAGTATTTAGGGTGAAAATAGGATTTTGCAGGGCAACAGTACCATGATACATTTTATCATGAAGTTTAACATTCATTGCAAAACTGGATCCATGTTTGGTATTTCATGGGTGCTCGCTCTGTATTGTGAAAATCCTCTTGATTTTAGGTGGGATTGCTCAGTTGGTAGAGCTGAGAGTGGGGCTCAGGAGATTTCATCTTGCCTGTTCCTCAGCACACTTCTGTAGCCTCCTGAGGGAAATGGGAGCTGGCTCTCCCCTGGATGTCCTGGCAGTGGACACCCTGGGCTCCCAGGGGGTCTGTAGCTGCCCATGGTGGATGATGGATGTCTTCCTGTGCATGCCTCAATGGCTTTCTTGCACCAGGGCATAAATTTTGCCAGAAACTTTGGGCATTACAGATTGAAAATTATGCCAAACATTACTGAATTTTATTATTTATGACTTTACCACAGTCCATTATCCTAAAAGATAACATTGAATTTTAAATTCATATATTAACATTGAAATGAAATAAGGAAACTGATGAAATTGTTTAAACAATATATGGAAAGTATGCTGAAGTCTGAAGTATGACAGTGCTCTTAATGGTGAATTTCAGCTTAAGGCCAGAGTATAAAAATATTAAACTGTAAGAAGATGAGCCTTTGTTCTCCATACAAACTTTCTTTATCACTATAAATAATTGTTAACATGTTTTGTTAGTCTTTTTCATGGGAATAAGATTTGTGTTGTCTAATTCATTATATTGATTACACAATGATGAACTGCTTTGGCCTTTTCAATGTGCTGTTATGGGATTGGATATCAATTCCAGTTCATTACCTCGAGCTACTTTGGTTTGAACATGAAAGAAGTGGAAAAGCCAGCCAATAAAATGACATAGCTGTGGAAAGGTTAAAGAACTACACAGTGTCCGACTAAAGCTGACAAGCATTGAAGTTTGGATTTCTCATTCTTATGACAAAGATGGTAATGGGAAGAGAAAACAGCAGTATCTAATCCATTTTTATGACAGTGAGTGTAATTAAATTGGAAAGGATATAAAAGCAACCTGTTCTTATTATAATTTATATCTCCTTATCTTATGCCCCTTCCTTGATTTTTCTAATGTAGTCACTATACTGCTGTAACCTTTGGACAGAGATTCTTTGGGAAACATGCAAGATGACCTGTACAGAGCAGAGTGTTATAAAGTGGTTTATATATTTCTAAAGAGGGTAATATCTACTGATATTAATATTCTAGATGAGAAAAAGAATGGCTTAAAGTATAGATAGAAATTTTACTGCTTGATTTTCCCCAAAGTGAGCTTATATGTCATGTGAATCTTTTGTGAATCATTATTCACAACATTTAATGGGATTGATCTTTACTTTGCAGTGACCAGTGATTGTAGATTCAGGAGTTTCTGTCTTCCATTATCTCAGACATTAACTTTTCTTAAGAAAATTAATTATATAAATTATATTAAATAAGGATCAATCATTTTTATCTGCATTTTAATATATACAGGAATCCACCTACTACTTACTGAACTAAAGTAAAATGTACGGCAGACTAAATATTTCACTATAAAAAATGAAATTTTGATTATATTGAGGCTGGGGTATTTTTCCAACTTTTCTTTTCTTTTCTTTTCTTTTCTTTTCTTTTCTTTTCTTTTCTTTTCTTTTCTTTTCTTTTCTTTTCTTTTCTTTTCTTTTCTTTTCTTTTCTTTTCTTTTCTTTTCTTTTCTTTTCTTTCTTTTTTCTTTTTCTTTGTTGTATTGTTTGTTTTAAGAAGGCTATCCAAAATATAAAATATAAGGTTTTTATTAATTTTAATTTATTGTTGGGATCTATTTATTGGCATAAACTCTCTATTTTCATAGACTAAATAAAGGTCATGTTTGACAAAGTAATTTCCTGTATCCCTTACACAGTTAGTTCTAAACAATTTTTGAGAGAAAATGATTGGCTACCATTTAAAGCCTCAGTCATGTAAAAATCTCTATAAGCATAGATACAAAAGATTACCCACAATAGGTTAGCTCAGCATCTTGCAGCAACCAGAAATGGAAACTTTTGTCAGAGGACACAGAATAAGATTCCTGTACAAGTGTAAGGAATGTCTGTGGCACAAAATGTCAAACATGAGTGACATGTGAGAGTGGCCTTAAATACTGATACAAATGAATTCATAGAGGTCCTGCTGTTCCTGAAAACATAATATAGAACTATAGATTTGCCCCTCTCTTGTGTGGATCACAGTGTTTATGTCAGCCCTGTCCTCAGCCTACTGTTGCTGCTCTTGCCCTCACAGTTTATAACAGCTTGGTACATTGCCATATGAGGACCCAACAAGTTAACTGAAAACATTGTAGGAGTAAAACAGTTTCATTTTTTATCTGGTATTTAATGTACTTATCTTGTATTTAGTCTTGCAGATCAGTGTTTGGGTTGCAAGCAATGATATACTAACATTTCTCTGATTTTTTTTCATTTAAAAAGGGATAGATTCCTTTAGAAGTTTCCTATTGGTAAATATTTGTCATGATAAAAAACATCTATGTCTGTGCATATTATTAAGAAAAGTAAATAGATTTTTGATTAATTTTCAAGTTCTAGTCAAAGATTTTTTCATTCCTGCTGGGGTCATCACTTTATTTTTCATGCTGTGACAATGCTGTATGAAGTTTTAAATTTAGCACAAACAGTTTTAGTTTGTAGGGTGTGATGGGCAATAACTATTTTATCAACAATTTATGTATTTTTTTTCCTTCATAAAGGTGGTGGACCTTTGAGAAGATGACTGATGTTTCCCTCATCTGGATCAGAAGAGATTTTTGAGGGAGGATGTGTTCCTTGAGAGCTTTTGAAGACAAAAAGGAAGCATATCAGAAAGAAGAGGATATATGAAAACACCGTGAGCAAGAAGATGGACCACACCAGAGTTTGGGAGACTTTGGAGAAGATTGTGATGTTTATCTGCAGTTGTGCTGCTGACAGGATGGAAGGAGGCTTCCTAGAGCCTTTAGAGAGGCTCCATGGAGTTTGTTGCAATACAGAAAACTGTCAAGGTGCTGGTTCAGGTCAAACCAAGTAGGAGAGCTCACCTGCAAGAAGGAAGTGGATAGGAAAGTTCCATCAAAAACCCTTTTGGTTGTTTTAGCATAAGAGAATAGTGAAATTTTCTCCTTAAAATTCCATCTGGCCCTATGGTCATAACAATGCTTTTTCAGGTGAATTAGTGTAAGTTTGTGCTTACAAATAAAATAAACACTACCTAGTAATTTCTTCATTATTGATTTGTGCTCACAAATTAATATCAGCAGATGTCATCCCATCACAAGAATTAGTGATATAAGTGTGATTCTCAGAGCATGGGTTAAAAGAGCACTGTGAACATGGCACAGGCTTTTGCAGGGGGAAAGAGGATTTTACAGTCCATGTGTGTGCATTTTGGTGCTGTGAGGTCTAAGACAGTTTTGGATCTGAGATCTGCTTTTCAGCTGTAGTAAAAGAAGGCCATAGTTTAACTTGAATTTTCAGGTTCATTTCTTCCAGATGACTACTTACTCAACTAATACTAAGCCTGGAGAAATTGTTCTGTTGGGATACACTTACTAAATGTACTATGATTTGTAATTAGACAGTAATCATTACATAAAATGGTAACAGAATAAAGGCATTTGATATTTTTTCATGCTCCTGGCGAAAGTCCTCTAGACATGCCATTTTCTCAGGGATGTGATTAGCAAAATCTGACTGAATCAAATAATAGGGCAGGGCACACAATAGCACACAGGACTATTGTTTCTGTGTTGAAAGAGAATTATTGGTGGTT
The DNA here is from genome assembly GCF_036417665.1 of Passer domesticus. NCBI lineage: Eukaryota > Metazoa > Chordata > Aves > Passeriformes > Passeridae > Passer > Passer domesticus. The sequence goes on along the minus strand of NC_087476.1, from coordinate 14,033,665 downwards.
TGAGGAACATTTTAAACTGAAGAAAGCATTAGGTGTTATTCTATCCGCAGACTATCCCCATGTGTCCTGCTGTGTTCCCTGTCTTAGTAGCAATTACCTATGTGACTCTGGCTTTGCTTGTCAAGAAAATGATCCAGGTGGAAATTAATAGTATTTTGGTTTTGTCAGATTACATTTTAGTCTCTTTGGTCTTCCCTTGTGGCAGGAACAAGCATTTAGCATGAGGATTTGGGGAAAGAGAATGGAAAAGGGCAAGATACTTGTTTTGGCAATGCCTTTGTCAGCTTCTGTTGGTCATATGGTCTCATGTCAGCTTAAGTTAACTGTCAATACTAACTTGATTTAGAAGGCAATAACAGAGCAACTGAAAACCTTCTGCTTCTTCTGGTGTGCATGCACTAGACTGAATCACAATATTTTGTGTAGGATATAGGACTCCCTCCACACATTTCTCTGTACTCTGGGACAGAGAGTGGATGTGGATGTCCTTAGAGCCTTTTTCCATCTTGACTGCATGCACCCATATCTTGCTATGTGCACACTCTCTCCCCCTGCCTCACATGGAATATGTGCAGACAAGTATACTCACAGCTAGGTCCCCACAAAATTCTCCCTAAATAAAATAAACTACACTTCCTTTTAGATTCTTATCCCACAATTTGATTTATTCCTTTTGTAAATACACAGGGCAGCAATTGCAAGGTGTAGAGAAGGTTCCAACATCTTTGGCTGGATTCCATGTCAGTTTGCAGCACAGTGTCATGTGTGTGCCTGTGAGAAGGAGGACTCTGTACCTGATCTAGCCACCCTTTGCCATCTGTGGTGGATGCCATGGCAAACTACCTTATTCAGGATTTATTAAGACACAGGACAATATAAAAGGAACAATATTTATGGGTAAAAGGAATGTATTTTTAAAAATCAGTTGTTATTTAGTATAATTTATCTTCATGTGTAGTCTTAATTTCAAATAAAAAAATAAGTTACTTCTAGTCAGAATAAAACCAGTGTCATAACTGGCATATTTTTTTTATAAATATGAGAAGTAGGAAAAAATAAACCAAATATAGGCATTTTTCCTTTTAAATCCATGCCTAAACTACCACAGCAGCTATTATACCTGGGATATATGGAGGATTAAAAGAACAGCAGTGAAAAGCAGATATTATTTTTAATCTTTCTGAATTCTTCTCCTTAGATTATTAATTCATTCTTTCATGGCTCTGGAAATACACAAGAAGGAAAAAATTGCCATGTCACCTTTGTATTGGCTTGCTGAATCTTAACATATCTAAATCTCTAGAAATTATTCAAAAGTGGTAGAATTGAAAACTGGTCTGAATATTATAAAAGGTTTGGCTATATTCAGAGTAAGATTGAAGGTCTTCTAGTACTCCCATGTAGCGGCAGCTCTCTTCATAGAGAGCAGGCAGGCACAACTTCCCAAGGATATTTCCTGGGATCGCAGTGAGGAACCTCAGGGAAAGAGAAAACAATTCTTATCTCTATTCTCTGCTCGTGTTGTTTTACACTGGTAGAATATATTAGAAAAATTGTTTACCTGAAGGGAATTCTTAATTGAATTCTAGTGCTAATTGTTTATATTAATTGACTTATTGGGTCAAAGCTGTGTCGACTGTCAGAGACAGTCACAGGTTTTCTTTAGTATCCTTTTAGTATCTCTTTAGTATAATATCTCTTTAATATAGTATAGTATTAATGTAATGTAATATAATTTGATAAAGTAATTGTTCAGCTTTCTGAATCAATGGAGTCAGATGCCAGTCATTTCTCATGTCGAGGACACCCTGCATTCAATAATCCCATATCAGTATCAACTCAGCAAAAGATTTTCTCTGGTGTAATAGCAAAAACATGTCAACATCACAACTTGTTATGTAGTGACATCACTTTTTTGCTTATATGAAAAATAAGGTTACCATAAATCATCTGTACAAAAAAGTGAAACTTGGATTAAGTAATAAGGACAAGGGAAGACCAGTGTTTGTCAACCTTTTTTGCTTTTCTCTGTATTACTAATAACTGGTGATTTGCATGATGTATGTCACTAATGTCTATTATTGGCTTGTGGAGGTTCTGCTTCTTGGTTTTAGTGGTAACAGCCAATACAGTGGCACAGTACAGGTGGAATGAGGTTTTAAATAGATGGCATTCACTAGCATATAGAAACTTCTTAACTCTAATTGTTTTCCCTTATTTTTCAACTTGGTGTAGATGAAGCCTCAGATAAAAGGCGAGGGACTGCAACCCTTAACATAGCACTTTGTCCTCATTTGAAACTCAGATTTTTCCACTGTGCCCCTGCACAAGAAATTCAGAAGATTTTGCTCCTAAAAATGAGTGTCCAAGCACCAAGAAGTCACATAAGAGTTAAACTGGACAGACAAAGATTCTCAGTCTAAAATTCCCTGGAGCCTGCATGCATTAGGAACACATCTTTACCTGAGATCCATAACTTGGAGTCCTTTTCTAGCCTCCTGATTTTTGCATGAATTCTCAAGTTGTTGGTGGGCTACTCTGTTAAAGGGGAGTCCAGCTGTTGCCAATACCAACGTTATTTCAAATTAAGTATTGACTAATGTGTTTTGCATGTAACCTGATCCGACTAGATCAAGGTGAGACCTTGCAATGATGTCAGTGCTTGGGATTGTGTGAAAAAGCATAGAAACAACACTTTTGCTTCCTTAGGTATGTGTATACTTATGGTATCTTCAGGGTAAGGCAAAAGAGATACAGAGGCTCAGTTTTGGAAGAGTTTACCTCTATTCTTTCCCTCTTTTTGCAATTTTGTCTTAAATCTCAGTTTTCGTTTGCAGTGATAGAAGTGATAATATTAGCTGTTTGAACAATATGTTTTCTGTGATCACATTTTCTTGAAAACAACAAACTACAAAAATAAGTCTGGTTAAAACCCCTGCCTGGTTAAAAAAAAAAATTACAAATTTACATAGTAATGGTGTTTCTCATAGAGTTATACTTATGCTTAACTACTGTATTTGAAATAAAAGCAATAGCTACATTTTTCAAAATACAGTAAAATATACAAGAGCTAAATATTTGTTAATGGATTTTATCAGCTGAAGAGATTTATGACCTGACTTATGAGGATAAAAATATTTCTATTTAGGCACAAGTTATAGTTGATCTTCCCTTCTAATATGTTAACAAATGAACAGTAAAATAAAAAGAATTTAAATGCTATATATTCTTTTTTGCTACATTTTATTTTTGGCTGCATGAATTTACAGAGAGTTTTTGGAGTTCTATTTAACGCCCACAGAAGACAAAGTCAGACTTTCCATTCACTTTAAAGGTAGGAGGACTTGTTTATTAGTAGTTTTAGTAAAACCCATTGATTTTCCTGTCCCCTGTGTGGTGCTAGTGATCCTAGACTGTTCTAAGAGACATTTCAAAAGATATAAAATGTTGGAAGATGTTTGAAAGCAAAATGTATGTTGCAAAGTCGTAAAAAGCTATTTAGGAAATCATGACTTTTTATAATTAGGCAAGAAACTACAGGGTTACTTATACAGAGAATATGGTGTAATTTCCAAACCATTACTTTCACTGCCAATGAAACAGACTAGTAAGATAATAGATTTAGAAGTAGTAATAATATCTAGCAGTAAAAATTAATAAATCATAAATCTGTAGCCTTGAGATGATTCACATGTGCTTTAAAATTACTTGGAGGTGAGACCATAACTCTGCTGCGATTCTGAAGTGCCTCAGCACAATGCACTCATTGATGCCTGAAACTTTATACCATTTTACAGTATGATTACTAGTGGTAATACCTACTAATTGTTCTAAAACAAGAAAAGCTGTGGGAAGACCAAAAATTCTGCATTCCATCTGAAATGAATTGAGGCAGCATAAAGACATCTGTATCGGCATGGTTATATACCCAGTAGAAACAAAAGAGAGAAACTGCCACCAGAGCTTTATAGGACCTTTATAGATTTTACTCGTTTTGACAACAGATGATCTGTCAGACTTTAAATATATTTTCTTACATATGTAAATATGTGATGGGTTGTGCCTGCTGAGGTTAAACTCTTCTTGAAGCTTTGGAGTGAAACAAATGTGGTTTGCAAAGTTATAGTTTTGCAGACTGATATATGACATCCAGCTGTCTATAGGTTTTATTTTGTTCTGTCAATAAGTCAGGAAACATGGATTAACACGATGTAAAAAAAAGATGATTTAAATGTACTGATGTAATGTTTTGTTCTAATGTGCGGTTAAAGAAAGGGTTATGATATACAAGCTGCAAAAATTATCACATGGAAAATTACTTTCCAATCACTTGCTTCCAGATCAGATACTAGAGGATTACACCAACTTGTGGATTCTCAGTGGCGTCTCTTTCAGATGTAGATCACCAGATGCCTTAATTTCAGTCACTGTTTTTACTGACTACAGCAGTTCAACTGAGTTACACTGAGGATTAATTTGCTGGATTTCTTGCTCCATCAGAAAGCATCTGATCATTCTAGGTTGGGTTTTTTATTATTATTATTGCTAAACCAATATGACATGGCTGTGTTTGCTAAAATTAGAACTAAGGAGAGCAAATTAATTTACCTTGAGTAGTGAACATGGTTATACTGTTAAAGATATTCAGCATGAGTAGCAAGCATTAAAAAGTATCTTGAGAGAAGTTTATCAGCCAAAATTTTGATTTGGTACAGTGACCCATTTTATCATACACCATTGTCCAGATTCTTCATTTTAACACCTATCAACTCTACTGTACTAGCCAGGAAGATGTGACAATAAAGGCTGAGCAAGTCTGTGCTTAGGAAGTAATATCTTTTATTAAACAGAAGAAGAAGAAGGAAGGGAAAATATTATCAATGTAATGAGAATAGCAGCCATGGTTTCACCTTCTGAGTCCTGATTGTAGAACAGTCAATGTAAAAAGGGACAGGAACAACCTTTCTGAAGTCTTGTTTATACTGAGATTTCGACACATAGGTTCCACCCTGCTGATTCTCAGTCAGCAGCCAGAACATCTGTTTGCTGTCCCTGTCTTGTTTTGTACATGGAACACTAGTTGGATTGTATGCCTTGAACTAGGTACCCACACCAGAGTTCAGACTACTGTGCTCTGAGGAATGATGTGGGGAAACTTCATCTTTTTGCATAATAGCATAAAGGGTGAACTCCTACTCAGAAAAGGGAAGGGATTCTCCTGCCCCACTCTCTCCCACAACAGTCTGAGCACACATGTGATGAGCAATGGTCTCAGATTTAGCTTCTTATTCCCAGGACTGTACAAAACAGGGATCAGTTATGGTCTAACACTCCATGTCTGTACATATTGTAAGGAATAAGGTATAAAACACTACTTGTAGCAGACCTTTCCCTGGTCTGCCTTCGAACTCATTGTTAGATGGTATTCCCTCTTCAACTGCCACAAAGTAGATCTGAGGTGAGGGCTCTCTTCTCTAAGTTCTCAGACTGAGTGCAGGAGACCAATGAGCCCAAAGCTTCTGTTTCTCAGTCAAATCAGCAAAACAAAGTCAATTATAGAAGACAGTGACTAATAGGACAGAACAAAAATCCCCAGCACCCACACTTTTCCCTTTGTAAAGGGTCACAGTTACCTGCGTGTTGCTCTAGGTTCTGGCAGGATGCTCAGCGTTGTTTGTTCGTTCCTCAGACTTTTGTCAAAGACAGAGCCTCCTTTAGGTGTCCTTACAGTGCCCTCCGGAGGTGCTCAGAGCCATCTACAAGTGGCGTTTTTAGGGAACTTGTGACTACAGAATTGCCCTCAAACACGTGGAGATCAGAGTAAACTCTGATGTCCACCCACTATAAACCACAGTAACTAGGGACTTTTGTTAAAGCCATATGGAGTCAGGACTATTCAAAGGACAAAGAAAAAGGATAGCTGTAAATGACAGAGAGAAAACTTTTCTCCCAAGTCAGAGCACTGGAAGTGATGAGGAGTATGAAAATAAGTGAAAATTGGAGTAGAAGATGAAAGAAGAGAGATGAATTATATGGATGATGCTCGTGAAGAATGAGCAGTGGGAAGCAGGGGTTGGAAGAGTATTTCTCATTATTCACAGGTCAACCTGTGGAAGAGTATTTCTCATTATTCAACCAGGTCATTAACATGCTACCATCCTATAGGTGTAAGGACACTTGCTGATGAATGATTTCAGTATAGATCAGTAGCTTGATTTACTCTGCAGATGTCTTGTATTATTCAATTTGCTAATGTTTAGCTATATTAAATAGTTCAGTGTCTTCTCTTGTAAGGTAAAACTAACTCTTAATGAAAGCAACAGGTCTAATTAAATGGTCTGTCCTAGGATTTGCCACTGTTGTGATTAGTTTCTCCACGGTGATCAATCTTGGTAGCCAAATCAAACAAACAAGAAAAAATAGTAAGTCCTAGGTTGAAATTACTTTGAATTTAATCACTGTATAATGTTTCCCAGATGAGACTGTGCATTCTCATAAATGTCTGCAGTTTGTTTGTTAACCATGGCACGGTTTGTCCATCCTTCTTAAAGTGAAAGTAAAGCGTTTTCATGCAGGCAAAAACATCTAACAAAAACAACTGAAAAGCCACTCAGTTTATCCAGACCAGGATAAGGATCTGATTATTTCTTCACTCCAATTATGCTCATATCAGATTTGTCAAGGGAAACTGAAGAACTAAGAAACTATTTAGTGTGAAAAGAAAATCAAAGTCTGATGATGATTCCAAATAAAATAAATGGAAGCTTCAGTGTACCATCTGCACTGAAGATGATGAGATTTAGGTGTCTACCTCTTTTCAGTTTTTGAAAGCCTTTCTAAACCCATTCTTTTCCTGTCTTTCCAAAGACAGTTTATCAAACAATTCAGCAAATTAATTGCTTTGTAAAATAATCAAGTTGGTGTCACCCTGCAGATTACAAGAGGTCTATGGTAATTTTTGCCTCTATAATGATCTTGGGTTTCCTAATGTACTTTCACTAGTAGTGCTGGGATGTATGTGTGGGTATTAGGGTTTTTTGGTTGTTCGGGTGGGTTTTTTTTTGCATTAGGAAGCCTGTTTTAATGTTTCATATATCTAACAGTTGCCTTAAAAACAATGGACAGATTTTTTTTCTTATCTAGAGTAATAGCCATAATGATTGATTCATTTAAATTGTAAATTCAGAACATTTGGTAATCTACTTAGCTGAGTAAAGCACTAACTCTGTCATTTTTTCTGCTGCATGTAAAGCCTCTACAAGCTCCTCCACCACAGCAGAGAGTTGCCTGTGATTTCTTTTTCTTATTTTGGCATTACTTCATAATTCTTCAGTAAAGTGAGTTTCAGCTTACACCAGAAGGAAGCAAAAGGAAGGCCCCTTCCAGTATCCTTAGGGAAGGCAAAGTGTATTTGCAGAGAAAATACATGGAGTAACAGCAGCAACAATGTGTTTACTTTGCCGTTCTTCTCACAAACACTTTCATAAATGCATTTGAGAGGGAAGTGATTGCTATGGGGAAATAAACTTCTATCAAGTTCAAGTGTCTGGAAAAGTTCATGCTTTTTCCTTGAGCTCTCTGTTTTGTGAGCTTTCCTAGTACAAAGCAGAGTGAATATGAGCTTCAAGGTGCTAAACAGACAACATGGAAGAGCATAAGTTTCAACAGAGAGATTTATTGGAAATGCCTGCCCCTGACTATCATTCAGAGAGAAGGGAAGTGTGGCTTAGACTCACACTTATTCTCCTAGGGGAAAGAAGTCATTTCTGGAAAGCAAAGTTCAACAACAGATGAACTCACACAAATGAAGGAAATTGCTGTCTTCTGCCTCCCTGGCTGTTCCTGCTAAGGGAAAACATACATTTCCCATAATCGAGCTCTCAAGTTTTCTCTTTATCTTGACAAAGATGTTTGCCCATCTTCTTCCTATTAGTAGTTTCTTAGACCATTGCTTTTCTTTTCTGTCAGTCCATTCTGAGGCTGAGAAAATTGTCTCTGTGGCAGCTGACGGAATAGTTTGGATTGAAAAGTAATATCCGGTACAATAATCATATATTTTAGCTGCCTTTTAATAGAATTTGGAAGGTGGAAACAGGAGAGATACCAACCTACACTGTGCAGGCTAAGGAAAGCCTATAGATTGCAGCATGTGAGGGCTTTACCTAAAGGGCTTTTTGGAGGGGAAATGGCGATCAAAGGGTTGTGGGGACATTTTAGCAGAGCTTTTGGGATGGCTGGTGGACAGGCATGCACCTTGAGGAGGAACACAGAAGCTTTCTTTGTGAACTGCTAGGAATGCTGTAGCTATGTTTTCTAAAAGCAGTTTTTGGAGGATGTAGCCCAGCTGCTGATGTAGAACAGAGGATGGAGAAGGCTAAATCATGGCCACCTTTCTTCCCTGCTATCAGAGGGGACAGAGCTGTGATTTAGCCTAACCCCTAATGGGCCCCCTGAAAAAAGGATAAAGTATTTTCCACCTTTGTCACTGCTTCTATAGAGCAGCCACTGAAAAAGATACAAATATAAAGCAGAGAGGAAAGACCATCATGCATTTTCTAGCATGTTGTATATATTGAATTAAGTGAGGATCCTTTGAAAGAAAATAAACAACTCCACACATGAAATAGTATACATCACAGAGTTAGGGAAAGAACATGATATTTCTTTTTTCTTTTTTTTTTTTTTTATCACAGTGTTGAAGCTTATTTTTATTTCAGTTTCAAACAAAGTAAAAAAAATTATTCCTGAAATAGATGTCTAATAAATTTGTTGCAGATGTACATGGCATTTAAATTCTGTAAGACTGAAACATCCCTACTTTAAATTCAAGGGAAAAACCGTGTATATTGGAATGAAATTTTATTTTTACATTGATCAATCAGATGATTTGATATTAGTGAGCTTTTTTTTTTCCTTCAGAAGAAAGAGCAGACAAAAGTGATTGAATTTTAAAGTGTTTTGATTTTGACAGAATTGTATTTTCTGTTGGAGAATAGCTTACCTGAAGTTATTCTGGCAGCCTGGAACTGTGCCACTTGCATAAATAGAGTTCACTAACTAAACTACTCACTTGAGTAAACAGACTGTTGTCATTAGTAGGTAGTTCTTCCCTCTAGAGGAGAAAACCTTTCATTACGTTTGCAGTGATCCAGATATTTTACAGCATTAGAAGGACACTTCAGTTGTTCAGAGTACCAAGATCCAGATTAAAGTGACTTATGGACAGTTTTGAGTAGGCAGTCTTGATTCATCTAGTTTTCTGCTTTTCTGCTCTGCTAAAACCTAGTCATGCTTGCCATCCCTATTTGTGTATCTCCATCCCTGTTGTCTCCTGCAGCTTTCCTGCTAAGACATAATGTCACCTATACTCACTCTTTACAGCCCTGAATTTCTAATTAAGAAGTGGTGTACTGGCAGACAGTGGTATCCATAGTTTCAATTCCCTTGATGAGAGACAAAGTAGAAAGAGGAGCAAACAGTCCATTGGGCCACCAAAGTGCAGTGTGCTCTTTGCAGAGAAAACAGTCATTCCTATTTGCTGTTAAATTAACATATTTATGTTTCTTTGGTGTTCATAAGCTGAAACTTTTGAGGTATCGTGATCTCACCATGTTTGAATCGTTTTTCCCAAAGGATGGCAAAAAAAGCATGTGGCTGCCCACTTACACTTTTCTCTTGGCTGGAAAGCTTACGCTACTGATAAAATGGGACTCATATTTTGAAAATTACTTCGTTTTTCTTATGTTTCTGCCAAGGACCAGAAAAAGTGCTCAGTATGGGCCAAATATCTGTTTTGGAAAGGTCTGAATGAAAGGACAAAAATTAAAAAACAAGTGGAAACTGGTGTTAAACAAAAACAGCGAAGATTTACTAGCTCCATCATTACTCAATAACTCGAAGTTTTTATGGCTTCACTTTGCAAAGGCCACATATAGAAAATCTGCAGCCTCCCCCAAGCTCTGTACTGCTGTTGGGGCATTTACTCACTCAGATTACATCATTCAGGTCACAATTAGCCAGTAACAAAACAAGGCTGGGCAAATTATCCTTTATATTCAGTGGAATGCAGATGGGGGAAATAATTAGTCATGTATATCCCCTTTTGTGAACAGCTTCCTTGTGCTCTGGGAAGGGATGTCACACTGTGCTCTGGGACGGGATGTCACACTGTAAATTAGTCACTTGCAATCTGTCATTTCTGACCCACAATGACAAAATAGACTGTCCTGCTAAACAATTTGCACAATGCTTGAAAACTCTTGCGCTACTATTGACTGTACATGAGTCAGATTTGCAACTGATTGCTTAATCAATCTGCACCTTGGATCCTGGGTGCTGTTCTTATTCTGCTTGAACAAAGAAGCTGAGTAGCTTAGCTAAACCTGATGTGCATGGCCTTCTGCAGAAAATGATTTATTGAGGTTTCTGGCCTCTAATCATCATCTTCAAAAAGACCAGAAAGCCAAAAGACCTATCTGCCTGTTTTGTGATATATTTCTATACTTGTATTGGAATCTTCTTCCACTTAAATGCCTTTCCTGAGCAATGTATCTCATCAGAAAAGGGCTTAGCGCACCAAAAGATATTTCTTAAAGGATAACTGTGGAAGTTCAAGTTGTGAAATCACCTGGGCTCATATTAGATAAAGCTAAATTATTCTGCCTTCATAAGTAGCTGTGTATGTCCTTTGTACAACACCTAAACTTGATTCTTCTCTGGAAGTAATTTAGGAAGAATTTAATTCTCTATATGATCTATTAAAAAAAAAGTGAAAATACATATATTTTGCACATAAAGGAGGTAACTGAGTGTGCATTAGTCACAGACCACTATAGGTCAGAGGAAAGAAATCAGTAGTTTTGAAATAATGAACTTCTGCAGTGAAAATGCAGCAGGAAATTCTATTTTGGGCAATGCTGCAAATGAAGGAATTCTGTTTTTCAGCAAGAACTTCCAACAAGTCTTTCCTGAGGGAAAAGGTTAGGAGCTGACCACAGATGGCTTTAGGCAATTAATCTGTTCCCATTAAAAGGTTATTTCATCACCCTGGACTTACATTGCAGGAGTGTTTGTGAGAGAAGATTAAGTACCACTAAGGTTATCAAATTGTAACAAAGCATATGGGTACTTTAAAACCATTAGAAAACTGCTGTGCTTGCTTTGTTAGAGGGGAAGCAGGTGTAAAGTATTATTTAATGTTTTAAATAGATTCAACCTAGTAGGAGCAGAGATGGACTCTGCTGGAAGAAATTGAAGAAGAGTAGGAAGTAAGATTGTTTCTCTGGGAACCAGCCCCTTCTAACCTTCTGCCTGCTAATTTTGGAGAGGAGAGAAGTGCAACTTTCTTTAAAAAGAGCTCGTGAAATATCAGTTAAAAACCAAACATTTTTCTGCTAGTCCTGTAGCTATCTTGTTTATCCCACATTCCCCTTAGAAATCTTGTGTAAAATCATACTAATAAATTGGAGGAAAAAAAAAAAAAAAGGAGTGTTATGAAAAAATGAATGAGTGTTAGTGAAAGAGAAAGAAGGGAGAGGTTCTCTGCTGAAGAGCAGGTGTGTGCTTAAGGGCTTGGGATGCCTCGTTCTCCTCCTGTCGCCAGTGAAGCTGCGGGCCGGGCTGTGCGGACCGGGCTGTGAGGGCCGGGCTGCCGGGCCGGGCTGTGCGGGCCGGGTTGCTGGGCCGGGCTGTGCGGGCCGGGCTGTGCGGGCCGGGCTGTGTGGGCCGGGTTGCCGGGCCGGGTTGCTGGGCCGGGCTGTGCGGGCCGGGCTGTGCGGGCCGGGCTGTGCGGGCCGGGCTGTGCGGACCGGGCTGTGAGGGCCGGGCCGCCGGGCCGGGCTGTGAGGGCCGGGCTGTGCAGGCCGGGCTGTGAGGGCCCGCAGCGCTCCCGCAGCGCCGCAGCCGCGGGTGTGCCCTGACACCTCGTGGTGCTGCGGGGAAGCGGAGCTCTCTGGCAGGCCGCGCCAGACATGGGCTCTCCCTCACGGGTTAGAGCACGCTGTTTTCCCTTTAAACAAGTCCACGGCTTCAATGCCGTGTAGAGCATTGTGTAGGTTGTAGAGCCGCCACAGGCAGGAGAGATCTCCAGTCCAGCCTGCTGGAGTACACCTATTCTGCACAGGAAAGCAGAGACTGAAGTAGTTAAATGATTGTTTGATAGGAAAGGGAAGTGCAAGAAGTGCAAAGGAAGACGGAGTTAAACTCCACCTATAAGTGGGCCTTGGGCAGGAAGGGCTGGATGCTTCAGCCCTGCATATGCTGAATTGCTGGCAGAGGCCATTAGTGGACCTGGGCCACAATGAAAGACAAAGGTTATTATTTTCATAAGTCCTTTGCTTTACATCATACAAGTTAATTGGCTGATGTTTGCTGCCACTTTGCAACCTATGATATAAAAATTCCTACCATCTGGCTTATGGCACTAAATTTAAGAAATGGAATAAATGAGAAAAACAGTATCAAACCCTAGAAGTCTATTATCAGGTGAAAAGATTGCTCCTTTGTTATAGTGATACTGGCTTTGTTCTCCTGTGTTTCTTGGGTTGAATCTAACTGTAAAGAGGAAATAATGCCTATTAGAAATACCTTGGCAATTTCTAAGGACTTTCTCAATCCTTGCCACATTAGTGGGACAGTGGATACCACAACATAAAGAAACATATTGCAACAGAGAAATGTGTAAAATACATCATATAAGGAGGTAACTGTGCAAAATGATAGGGATATAATATTGTTTGCTTCTTGTTTTCTGGACACACCCATTCAACTCTAATTGTTTTATGATGTTGTGAAGTTCTGGTTGCTGTTCTATATAGCCTTTGTATAAACTGGGTAGGTTTTCACATAGAAAAGAAATTGGTTCATAAAGTCACTTGACAAAGTTGACAGAACTTCTAGTTTGGGTTAGTGAATGTAGAGAAGATAAACTTCTTTGTTTCCACCTTCATTTTCTGAATTTGGTATGCGGAAAGGGAAAGTAGTGATGTTGACTTCATCATCCCTAAAAATGGAAAAAGAAGTGAAGATAAGGGAGTCTTCTGGGAGGAATCACAACAAAAAAGGGAATGATGAGAGAGAAAAGCTGCTATTCCTTAGCCTGGTCTTTTATCCTTGCTAGGCAGTGCTCTTTTGCCCTGAATCTACCATTAGAGAATTATCTGGGCTGGTAAAGTTGAAACAGTTTTGTTTTAGTGAGATTTTTGGTTTGGTTTGGTTTGGTTTGGTTTGTTTTTTTATTTTCTTTTTAAGTGGTATGGACTACTTTTCATTGCGGGAAAACAAGTCCTTAATTTTCCACCAATTAACAGGCTGTGATCCATTTCTGTCACTTGTACCTGCCAGAACTAATTCAGAACATTCCAGAGGTGTAAGAAACTTAGAAGCAAGGTTTTCAGACTCCATTCATAATGATGGCCAGCAGTAGCTGCAGTATTATGTGCTGTTGTCAAAGTTATAAAATTAAGGAAACTTCACGTCAGCTTGCATTATGAAATTGTAACACAATTTCTGTGATGTTGGTGTGCATCCTGGAAAGACAAAAGGACAAGAAGTAGTGCATCAATCACACAGACAAAATCAACACCCAAGTCCTAGCACTTTTCCAGGTTTATGTATTCTCCTTATTAATGCTCTAAGCAATGGGGGCAGTAGAACTGTGGAAGGAATGACATTCTCACAAATATATCCTCAGCTCAGCTTGCTCTCTACTGAAAGTTGTTTGTGTCTTGGTCTCCTCTCTCCTCATGGGACACATACATTTTGATCATGCTTGTCCTTGTTACTGATTTTCTTTAAAATAAACTCTATTTTTTTATCTCCTTCTTCATTTTCCTGAGAAACCTTCCTGAGAAACTTGTTATCCATACAAAGGCAAACAAGGCAGGGGTCTAAGTGGTCATCAAGATGAAAAAAATTAGACCTGCAAGAGGCAAAAAATTTTGGGGCAATATGAAAAAAAGAGAGATCTAGCTTGCTTAAACTTTGTGGAAAGGTCAAAAGTAGTTTTAATATAGAAATACTCAGGTTATCATTTGAAAATTGTGTTAGAAAGGACAGGAGATGTAGGAATGCTGGGAATGTTAGAGAAAGGGACTAAGAGCATTTGTGGAAGACAAATTGTAGGTAAGATGAGTATTCAGTGGAGATGTAAAGACGTCTGTTGGTAATTAAAGCAGTGAAAGCTACCTTTAGCTGATAAAAAACAAAGATACAATTCTTTTTAGAATTCCTTCTGTTAGTCACTATGCTTACATCACTAAGTCCAAAAATCAAGATTTGACATAATGATGTCTTTTCATGCAATCACAGCTCTGACTTTTGTGATGTGATTTATTGTAATGTTTTGAGAAGAAATATATTCTATCTCTTAACATACATTCCAATGTGAACATAAATCTTTCAGGGACAAGGGAAGTCTTAGTTTGACTTCCAGTGCTCTGGAAATGATTATGATCCAACTTTTAAAGAACAGGGAAAGAAAATGAGCATAACACTGATGGAACAACACTCCTGATGTTAGCCTCCAACATCTTGTATTCTGTCTCATTTTATTCATAAGCACTAACATGACTGCAAGACAGTGTTGTGATTCAGGAACAAGTCTCATGACTCCTTACTATATAGGTTTATATATGTTATTTTCATTATCAAAGTATCTGGAACTTAAGTGAGTACATGGTAAATGTCTATTGCCATAGTATGTACTTTTATTCCAGGGCAATGTAACAGTCCCAAAAGACTAATGATGGCTTTTGTGTCTTCTTTACTGCCAAGGATTTTAAGGGAATATGTTAAGTAAACCTATGGTCTCTCATTCCACAAAATGCAGAGTGTATTGCTCCAGTACTAAAAGATGTACAAACACCTTTCTCCTTGAGTTCAATATTTTTTATTTTGACTCCAGTAGGAAAAATTAATTCTATATGAAATATCACTTTATTTTAATAATAGAATTCATAAATATATGCATAATCTGTAATAATATGAATTATAAGGATTCCAAAAACATTACCAAATTTATCTTAGTTTGGGCCTGTAAAATAAGAGGAACATGTAAAGATATCTACAACAAGGGAACATCTGGAGGAATTGTTTTGTTAAACTACCAGTGAATCATAGAGGAATTTATTCTGATAAAGGATTTTAGTCATAATTCCAAGGAGTTAACATTTGTCTACACTTCAAGGTCACATTTGGCTTTTGGCAGCCTGGGTTAGAACAAAATCATGACAAAGGTTGTTGGAACGATGTACAGATTGTTCTGCCAACTTTTGATTCCCAAAGCTATCCATGCTCAGGTAAAGAGGGTCACTGCATCAATAATTAGCTGGAACTTTCCAGGAAGAAAAAGAAACATACAAGTTGTCAGGTCTAAATATGCATTGGGAACAAAATTCTGCAGTTATGCCAAGACTAACAAGTGATGGAAATGGAAATCTATTTTTAAGACAAATAAGATTGTATAGTACCTTTATTTAACACATGATCCTACTTATCTTTTGATAAGTTTTTTTTTTTATTGAACCTACACATGATTTTAATTTTCTCCCATATTAATCATAGCTGTCTTTTTTTACTCTTTTTCCAATGTATGGCGTGCTTTTTTAATGCATTCTTCTGCCCTTGCTTTCTCATTGTTAAACTGGATGCAGTTCTATTGTATTTCATACAGAAAGATTACAGATACAATAATATGAAGAAGACAGAAGAAAGTGAGGTTTAATATTCCTCTGTCTTTGCATTTTGTTTCAACGAGGTAGCAGCACTTAAAATGAAAATTACACCTGAATTTCTTTTGTTACTCCCACCTGGTTTATTCTGGGTACACACTGAATTTACTACAGGAAAATCTCTGCTGAAGATGGTTGAAAAAGTTGAAAAGCAAAGGCTCCCGACTGCAGAGCAATTCTCTTTTTTATCCCTGTTCACCTTTGCAAACTTTAATTCAATTCCTCAGTCAACCATTCTATGTAATGAGACCTGGGCTGGAACTTTCCATATTGATTTGTGTAAAGTCTCTTTCTCTTGGGACTTATTTATTCTACCTCATCCTACTTTGCTCTCTCTTTCTATTGTTTCCCTGATCTTTATGTCTCCCTGGCTTTTGTACTGTAATATTTTTTCCCTGCTGCTCATTGTGATAAGAGCCAAGGCCTTATTCTTTTTCCTCCAACTGTCTATGTGAAATATCTCTCTTCTATTCAAATGTTAACTTCATGCTTAAATAACTTTACATCACAGTAAATTTAAAAGGAAAAAGTAAATTACATTTCTGTATTATGAGGGAGCCAACAAATATTTAAAATATTTTTATGCAGAGAATTCTATAACAAATATTGAAATATACCTGTGTTTGCAATGCCTGTCACTACCAGTATGAGATTATTCAGTTCCTACATACCTACTTCATGTGAAATCTGAATTATTTTCAGGCAGCTTTTGTCTGTATGAAATATATAGGCTTCCCCCCCCCCCAAATATATCTAATATCGTACACTTATGAGAGGACATTTAAAACAAAATTGACTTTTTCATGACATAGTTTATTATTTTAAGAGTAAAATACCAAAATAAACACTTTTTTTGACATTGTCATGTGGTTATGACATTTGTAAATGTTTTCAAACCTGTCAGCTTCACAAAAAACCAGAATCATCAAACAGTTCCAGTTTTTATTCAACCATATCATCTGTTCCTTTGTTTTTCCCAGCTCTGTGATGTGTACTAAAACTTTAGACACTTTATGTAAGTACATATTAATGAACAGACTATTCTCAAATCTCTGCATTTTGGAAATAGGTTTTTGCCACTGAATTCTCTGGAAAGTTACTGTTACTAGTTGTTGCTATGGTGCTGCAGAAGCTGTGGTTGTATAAGAAAAGATAATAGTGGTTCAATATACCATAAAAACTTTTTTTTCCCCTAAAATTTTATATTCTGTCCATCATCCTGACTAAGGTGCATAGACACTTGTATTTCATATCCTGCTTCTGGTAGATTGTAATGTGGGTGTCTCATAAATATTGGTTCTTTTTCTGACTGACAGCAGTACAGAGATGGTGTTCCTACTTTTGTGTTGGGTACTGATTCATCAGGAGACAGCAAGGAATGAGAACAGAACAGTGCCTCAAATT
Organism: Passer domesticus; assembly: GCF_036417665.1. Lineage (NCBI taxonomy): Eukaryota > Metazoa > Chordata > Aves > Passeriformes > Passeridae > Passer > Passer domesticus. The sequence continues at coordinate 14,016,533 of NC_087476.1, read as the reverse complement.
GTGAAGGAAGGGGAGCAGGAGAACAAGTTATTAAGGAGAAGTCAAGAGGAATTACATTTTCTGAGGTTTAAAGAACAGACCTGTGAACAGATCTAGGAGTTAATCATGGATTAACACTGCTGGGAGTGAGGGAGTCGGCTAAGACTCAGTAAAGCTTGTGCTGGGTGATGTTTAAAGGCATTATCTCACAAAAGATGGGCATTGCCATGGAAAATGTAAGCAAGGACTGCAATTATTTGCATTAAAGCAGCATGACTAATCTTCTGGTTTTGCTTTATCTGAATAGGCAATTCTCTGATGGGTTTAAGAGTCTCCCAACTTCTTCATTTTTTTCTACATATATAGTGTGGTGGCTTCCAGGGTACCTGGTTAACAGAAGAATTTTTTATCAGCTCTGAGGAGCTGATGTTACATTTAAAGTACTATTATAGGAGACAGTACAGATAAAAGATAGGAAATTCTTCTATCTTTGCAAAGACGTCTATTAGTTGTCTCACTTGGGGCTAGCCTGGGCTTCATTCCCTTCAGAAACACTTCCTGAGAGTGATTCATCTCAATATAAGTTAGATAAATTAAACAGTTCCAAAGTTAGCCAAGTCCCACACTGAATTAATATATTTGTTGCTTGTAATGCAGATCCCAAGATTTACTATATCAGGAATGGCTAAAATTACTTTCTTCCCTTTCCTCTCCACCCCCTCTGTTCTCAGTATGTATCTACTGTGAAAAGGCACAAGGACTCCATTTGAACATCAGCCTTGTTCCACTTTTGGCCTTGACAATTTTCAGTGTCTGAATAGACACTGTAGTCCATTGTGAGAACTTCTGGTTAGGATATTTGGTGTTTTATGGTATGCATGCCAGAATTTGGCCTACACAGGGTGTTAAGAGTTGCTTGTTTGGAGATCTGTCTTTCTGTGCCACACTGAGTGAAAAAGTTATTTTGTCCAACAGAAGTAGTCACTATACATTACATATTCTTGTCCAGGATCCATATTTCCACTGTACTCTCTCTGTAAAGGTTCTTTAGCTCTTGCATAAAGTACCCACTTCTGGGATGTACCACCTTTGTGGTATTAAATGTTAGATTTGAATGCATTTCCTAAAATAAATATATATGCAGTGAGTAACATGACATATTTCATGTTACATGTTCTGCTCTCTGGTTTGCCATGAAGTTAGGGAAAGAAAAGCTTTAAGGTAAATGGTCCCAGTGGCAGCAAGGTCACAGTTTGGAGATGACACTTTTCACAGAAAGGAGATGCAGGAGATCAGGTAGTTTTCTCTTGCAAAGCAGGGTTTCCTGGTTCCCAGTGAGAGCCGGGGCACCACTGTTACCTTTGTGTCAGAAGAAGGTGCTGGTCACCTCTGGAAAAGTCTCCCACTCTCCAAGAGTTCCCACACAAAGCCAAATTTGGAAAAGAGTGTTACTGCCAACCTCCAGGCATGCAGCACACCAATGGAAATTCTTTAAGTGCTGCCCTTGTTTGGTGGAGCTCTGCTATATAATATACGTTGGAACTGTTTGCCAAACTGTCTAATTGGTTTGCTGCTATAATTTTTAAATTAGTAAGAGAAGTCTAGACCCAGTAGTATATTTTATTTTGTTCATAGTGTAGAATTTTTACGGTACTGTCTGATCATCTAAGGATTGAGAAACAGAAGAACCAGTGTAAAAATCAATGAAAACAGAAAAAACCCCCAAGATTTCTATCAGGTATAATACTGAAAACTGATGTTTATTGCATGGTCTTCATCACCACAGGTATATGAACTCTCACATAGCAAGCTGAAATTTATGATCTTCATAATAAATTAGAGAAAACAAGAGGGGGATTGTAAAATAAAACATATGAATTCTTCAGTTTTGCCCCAGAAGAAATTTCTCTGAATGTATATTGTTCATTTCTGTCTGCTTCAGTTCCCCAGGGAAAGGATCCTTTCTCTTTAGAGCAGCTGCTCTGATTGGGCGAGGAGGATTCTTCACTTCCAAACAAAGGGAACACACGCAGAGCTGCGGCCTCCCATCAGCGCTGCAGGAGCCTCCAGCTGTCAATCCCTCGTCTTTGTTCAGCCACTGAGCTCAGCAGAATCACTGGGTGCTTAAAGTTAAACAGAAACGCAAATGTTTGCAAGGTCAAGGCCCAAGAGGCTTCCAAAAGCAAAGACTGTTGCATGCTATTGCCAGGACAGAATAATTTGGGGCACTTATTACTCAACAAGAGAAGTACAGCTGTCATTGCTGCAGTAGTATAAATAGTAATAATAATCAGAAAAGTCTGTTGGTTCAGGGAAACTACAAAACCACAACCTGAAAGACCCAGGCTTTGTTCTTCAGTTTGTAGTTTCGTACTTTATCAATATGTTAACTTCACATTTGTTTGCGTTATTCCATCTAGAAGGTCATCAAATATAGTCTGGGCTCCAGAGAGGTGAGAATTGTTGGTCTTCAGTCACTGAATGGTGTTTCAAGTCTTGGAGAAGGTCTGTTCCCTCTAGGTTCCTGGACAATTTTAAGTCCTTGTTGGACTTGTTCTATTTCTTTTTATGTTATTTGTGCTGTTGAATGTTGATCTAAAGTATTTTTTTTTTCAAATTACACACAAATTTATCTGTGGTGAATAATTTTCTTACAGATTTTGTAACTATATGCTAATAAATTATTTCTGTGCTCTCTATATCAACTTTTCTCTTTCATAAACCCCTTTTTCTAAAATGCGATTTTGTAATTTTAGAATACACTAAAAATAGCTAAAGGAGAACCGTTAATATGGGAGTGTTTATCTGCATACAATTTTAATTAATTTTTTGAACAATTTCACCTCAGAATAAGGTATTGATGAGAAGAAAATAATGGGGAAGGTTGAATTCAATTCTTTGTGTTATGAAATCATGAAAAATGAACTTTGCTCAGTTACAGCAGAATTAGCAGATATTTTAAATTTAAAAAAAAACAACAAAAAAAAGAAAGATTTTTAAATGTTTATGACATGTTGTATGTAATTTTCACAAAAAACCCCGAGTTTCAAGCAAAGAAACACATGAAAAGTCTGAAAAAAAAGTAATTCTCCACTACAAGTATACATGGAATTTTTAGCCAGCTGTTATTCTTTTTATCCAGTTAGTTCAGTAGATGTAGGAATTATAATAATTTGTTGATTTGGATCCCTTCCACAGTTATTCTTGTTTAAGGATATTCCTGGGGTATCTGCAGCAGGCTCATTGAGCGCCACCAGTTATGGGGGGCAGTGTATCAAGTCAGTCAGAAAGCCCTGAACCCATTAAAAGGTGGTGCCTGTTTTAGAATAGTCTTTATCGTGTTGTCCTGTGAAATTTTTTCTTTCAAAACTCTCAGTTCCAAGTTAGCCCCTAACTACCCATTAAAAAGGCTTTCCATAATTTCTAGAAAATCGGATATGGTCAGTCTAAGAGATAGGCCTCTGTATTAAATCAAAGGGGTGGTTTCTCCTTTCTTATGAGCCTTAAAGAAGTGACTGTTTTTCAGTTATGACAGAAATACGGTGAGGTGAGTCTTGTCTGACTGTTTTCTACTCTGAGGAAGTAAAGTTGAGCTCTTTAGGATGCAGCATGGGAAGATTTTGAAAACACACACACACACACACAAACACATACACACACACACACACACACACACTTACTAACTAGTGGCTGAGCTCACATTTTTGCTCAGTAACAACATTCCCTTTAGCTGCAAATTAATATTTAATTCTGAAGAGAATCTTGCTTCCAGTACTAAGGTGCCCTGAGATAGGGTATGGTAACTGTAAAATGGCATTTTTAACCTGCAGCCCTTAGTTTAAGAAGTCAATAAAACTGAAAAATCAAGTACATATACTGAATCTATTTTTCTCCTTTTCTCCTGGTTTTGGCTTATATATGTCAAATAGGGCTTTGGAGGTAGCATCTTTGTGTATACAGTGTGCACTAGCACTGATCCTATTGGAGTTCCTCCACCTGGATCAATGCTAGTGCACACTGTAGATGCTACCTGCCTGATGTTTGCACATCTGAAATGTAGAAAAATTACCTAGCAATGCAAAGAGTACAAGTAAGCACATGAAATAAAGGGGCCAGTGGTCTCCAGAACCAGCAAGGGAATGGAAATTATCAGCCTCTCTTCAGCAGGAAGAGCTGGCTGCTGTGTCCTAATGTTGTCCCTTCCAGGAGCACCTGGATGATCAGAGCAGGACCACTTGGCATTTCTAACAGTAGGAGATTCCCTAGACAGGGAGCAGGTGATCTTCAGGTTGTCCTGAGCTCTGTTGAGGTTGAGATTAAGGAAGAGCTGGCCTTGGGTATGTACAGTTTAAATTCTCTTTCAACTCTAACACAAGGGAACAACGTGTTCTCAGAAGTGATTAAAATTCAGGCTGTATTTCTGACACTGTTGGTTCTCATTTCCTGGCTAAATTATATCACAAGAAAATATAGTCCAGCCTACCTGCATTCACCTGTGGGCACAAGAGGATAAAGTAGCCTTCATTTCTGCCTTAATATACTGCACAGTGCTCCTGGCAGTGGGAGATGTCTGCTGCCTTCCCACCCAGAGGAGTCTATATTTCAGCATGAGTGCAGTGATCCATGTACTGTTATTATCACACCATACAAGGCAATCTCTAAAACACCTTGGGGTCCATCTCTGTTGGATGAAAGACATTATAGAATGAAAAGTATGTTCATAACAGTTTGAAGTATTGCATTAGCCTCATTGGGCTACAGTGATGGATTACGGGGAGCCGTTGCCCTCGAGAATAAAAGACCTGAGTGAGGTATGCACTCCATTTTCAATGCATTCCAAGTATACATATATTAAAAGGAGTTTCAGCATACTCTGGCAGAAAGCTGAAAAAGTCACAGGGAGGTGACCAGCTTTTGATAATAGCTCATTAACACTATTTGTCATACTTAGAACTCTAAAGTACACACAGAAATGGCAATGCACTGCTGGGAAGAGGGGAAAACAGAGCTGCAATGTAAGAAAGGAAGCACATTTTTAAATGTAGTTGATTGAATGAAAGCTTGAAGAAAATTAGCCTTCTGAATTATTCATATGTTTTAGAGACATCTTTAAGTGACTTAATGGGAGGTCACAGTTTGAGCAGGGGAACAGAACTAAGAATACAACACTATCTTTAGCCTTACAGACTATAACTTTATTCCCAGCTGACAGAAGTGAATGTTTTTTTTTATGGAATAAAGCTTCCTGTGGGACTATACTGGCTGCAGTAAAACTTCCAGGGGAGAGTTTCCCTAAGAGAAATACACAGAAGAAGGTTTGTTGGTGGGCAGATTGTAGTCTTGGGAGGTGGGAGAATTTGGTTTGGCAGTTTTGTTCAAATTCAGAAAAAGTCAGATCATCCCAGATGAGTTTCAGAAACACTTTACTTTCTTTATCTTGTTAAAAGGAGTCAAAATTCTTGGGTTTGCTCCAGCCTGGAGCAGAGGATGTTTTTATGACCTCAGCGTGTTCTCCAGAGCAGGAAAACAAGTTTCCTGTTCTACATTACTCTTCCCAGCGCTGATCATTCTGGGGTGGGGACACAGTTATATCAAAATTATTAATATATATATAAAATATCAAAGAGTTCATAACAGGGCTTGGGTTTAATTGGGATTAGACTTTTTTATTTGAACCTGCCTATCAACTTCATTATTTGGGAATAAGAACAATGGAAATGTGGCTTTGCTGAGGACAGGAAAGTGCTTCAGGAGGCATTGAGCTAGCAGCTGGATTGAACAGAGGTTGATCTGTGTGCCAGATTCTATTATTTGGGAAGGAAATGTCCTTCAGAAAGCTCCACACACATCCCTGGCATAGCTGTCTGCTAAGGGTATAAGTGAAATAAAGTTTAGATGTGACCTTTTCCTGTTCTTTACCATCCCTGTGGAGGAAGGAAAAGGTCCTTCCTCCACTGTCCATTCTGCAGCACTGACAGGCAACAAAGTGGGAGTGAGAAATATTTTAAATCTTCTAACATCCCCATCCGGCCATTTAGATGAAATCAGAAGTTGGCCTGCCTAGGGAAAAAGAAAAAGGCTTAGTGAACTAAATATTGAACAGTGTAATTTATTCCTCTGATGCATGTCTTCGCAGGTTTAGGTTCAATAATTATTTGTCAGTTGGTTTTCTTTCATTTTCAATATGTTCTAGAACTTTCATTTTTTAATCTGAACCCTCAGCCTATCCATCATCCTCCAGATCCATGCGGTATATCCGTTGTTTAATTTTCACTTGTTTCTCTCTTCCTCTACCTTTGACTTGTATTGATTTTTGTAATATTCAGTTAATATTTCAGTATGTTATTAGTTTGTGTGACATTTTACAGTCCATGCAGCTAAATTACTATGGGTGTCTTGAAATTACTGGGCAGGTAAGTCAAATAATTAAATTAACTTTCAAGGGGGAGACTGGCAGAAAAACAACAGAGAAGCTTTTGGCTCTGTTGAAATAATTACTTTTGCATCTCCAAAATACCAAAAAGAAAAGGGCTGCTTTTGATTTTGATTTTATTTAACTTACTTAAGTTCATACATATTCTCAAAGATATCTACTACACTTATTAACTGTGATCCTGACTGAAAATTCATCCTTAATGCACTTCTGTCCTGGCAAGAAAGACATATATTGTGTTAGTTCACTTATTTAGGGTCTCCTCATGCTGGATCAAAACATTTCCCTCTGGACTTTTGCCAGCTGACCCTCTGCTCACAAAGCAGTGGATTATTTTTATGTACATGGGGAGGAAGGAACAAGTAGCAGCTAGTGGAGATTTTAATTACAAATTTGGCATAGCAGAGATAATCATGCAGAACTGCAAAGTTAATCTCTTTTGGGTTTTGTGTTGTGAGTTAGCAGTTATTAATTAATGGTTTTAGACCTCTGGCTCAGAAACATGCTACCTGTAACACTCTTCAATGGATATAAAGGACATAAACAATTTACATGTAATACTAAGAGTGTTTTAAGCTAAATCCTTCTAAGCATTATATTGAATATTATGTTTCTCACTTTTGAAGAGTGAGTGGACTCAATTTTTAAAACATCTCTTACGCAAACAACATATAAAGCTTTATTATATACCAGTTCTGTACACATACAAGGAATAGTTATGTTTGAAGGATTTTTACTTTCAATACAAAGGTTCATACCAAAAACCTGGCATTTTCTCCCTTTTGCCAATAGATGGCAATATGTTATAAACATGTGGAATCACATAGCCCAAATTTAAAAGCCCTGTTTTACCAAGAATTTTTTTTAAACATTGATCGATCTGCATAGATAGCAAGTGCAGTAAGACCAAGCCAAAATAACTTTCTGTTTTTTTCTTCTAATTATATGTCTCTGTCGTGCTTAAAGCCCAGCTGACAACTAAGCCCCATGCAGCTGCTCACTCACTCTCCCCTGCTGGGATGAGGGAGAGAATTGGAAGGGTAAAAGGGAAAAAAACTCAAGGGTTGAGATAAAGACAGATAGTTTAATAGGTCAAGCAAAATGCTGCCTGCACAAGCAAAGCAAAACAAGGAATTCAATCACAACTTCTCGTGTTCAACCATCCGGGCAGAGCAGGGCTCCACGACACATAACAGTGGCTTGGGAAGACAAACACCATCACTCTGAATGCTCCCCACTCTTCCTCCTGACCCCAGATCTACAGGCTGAGCATGAGACCACATGGTCAGGGATATCTTTTGGGTCAGCTGGGGTCACTGTCCCAGCTGTGTCCCCTCCAACTCCTTGTGCACGCTCATCCTCCTTACTGGTGGGTAGGGTGAGGTGAGAAGCAGAAAGGGCCTTGGCTCTGCTAATGACAGCTCTGTACTATAATGTAACCATCAAAAATATTATGGAACTTGTGAGGACATTACAGTAAAGTTGGTATTAAAATTGATAGAGAAGAGTGGTGTGAGAAAAGATATAAAGTTATGACTGGGGGATGGCAGAGATGCATAAAGATAGAGGGGGTTTCAGTTCTTAGCAAGATCTACCGTGATAAAATGAGTGAGATTGTTGAAATCCAAGGATGTGTATTAAATTAGCATTTACTGAATGGCTGAACGTGCTGAATATTATGAAAGCACCTGTGTTTTCCTCTTCCTCAGGTGCGACCTTTGCCAGTCCTTCAGCTTTGCTCCAGCATCACTACTTGATTGTATTTTTTTTATGGGCTTCAGTGGAAAACGAGACAAAAGCTTTACACACACTATGACTTTTCCATGGCACTGGAAATCTGCTACAGAATGCACAGCTGCTTTTCTACACCCATGGAGAAATAGCAGTTGCACAAGCTTATTGGAATAGACACTGAGCTGCACTAGGGAATTGAATCTTTGAGTACTAAAATAGTGTCTTCTGTTATACTTTGTTTTGTTAAAAGCAATATAAATAGCTTTTTTGAATAAAGGACCAAAATATTTAAAGAGCAAAGCAAATATGTCCAGTAGAATATGTAGGGTGGTTAAAACCTACACCAGCACTACACCAGCACTCATTTTTCCTTAAATGAAAAGAAAAAACCAACCCAAAACAGCACAGTAGGGTGGAGTGAATGTGGCATTTACCTAAGTAATCAGGCAATGTCTCAGGTTTTGGAAGAAAAAAATAATGAGATGAAAGTGATGTATGCTTCCCCTTACTCTAGGAATTAACCCATAAACACATGATAATTTGTATTTTTCCTGTAAGATTTCTTGTTTTAGTTAAACTCTGGATTTCACAGGGTCTGTATCTGCTTGGATTTGAGTGGTTTTCGTAATTGGAAGAGTTTTTAAAAAAATCAGTATTTGTATATTTGGTAGTATGTGATCTGAAAAGTATAAATTTACTTAAAAGGTAAGTTGAAAGAATTGATCATCAACACCTGTTAATTGTTTCTTCCAAATCAAATTTGCCCAGTTTAAAGGTCTAAAAAAGGCTTTTTTCCTAAACTGCATGCACTGAATATAGGATAAAATCTATTGTCTGAAGAGCAAGACTCTGCTCTTTTTACTTTGCAAGCTGTCACTAGAATCAGAGACTACAGATCTGGGATTCAGCTGACAGGCTTGGTAATGGTGCATAACATGATATAAAGGAAAAGGAGGATCTCTGCAGTTGTAACACACCAACTTTACAGAGCAGTCAGCTAGAGGTATTCTGGCAATTTTTGACAGGTCCACGGTTTTGGAGCAGGTTCATTGAAAAAAATTAGTATTCAAAGCTGCTTTAAAATTATTGCAAATATTTGGACATGGAAAAATGAAATGGATTCTAGAGTTTGGGAATATATTAGCATACATTACTAGCATAATTGCTAATTCAAAAATTAATTTCATAAAATACTGAATATGAAATATTATTAGAAAGAACACATTTTCACTTGTTTTTAACCTCAAAAATGTCCAAATTTTTCATTTTTTTTACATCTTCAGTTCAAAATGTGTTATAATTTGAAAGACTCCTCAGTATATATCACTGTAATCTTTAAATCATAGGGGGGGCCAAGAAAAATTACTTTGAACCCTCCAATTTAAAAAAAAAAACAAACCACTTTTTAAAATTTTTACATTTTTGAGAAAACGGTTATTTAACTGTAAATACATCCAACAGTAATTCTTTCCTCATCTTACAGTTGCACAAAAAGAAATCCTATTAATTGCCTGTTACTTAGTTTAGAGATATTATATATGATTCCTAGTTTGCCCTAAATCCACTCATCTGTGATTTTGCTCCCTGAAACAATACAGCTTTGCATATCACCATAACCTCAAGGGATAGGGAGAGATTAGTTTGTTATATGCAGAACACCTGCATTTCTGCTTGTGTTTTTATGAAATTTTTGCAGGTGCTGCACTGAATGTGTGAAATTACTCCAACACATCTGAGAAGCACTGAACAGTGTTGCTAAACTGTGTTTTTTCCAGGAGGCTGGAAAATAAGTGCAGTCAAAAAAGGCTTTGGTTTATCTGTTGGTGTTCATCTTCTTGGTTCCATAAAGCCCAGACACGCTGAATCCTGGGGAAGGTGATTTCTACTCTCCAGATTGCTGGGCTTTGTTATGCAGGCAGAAAGTGACACAAGATTGTGGAACACAATACATTTTGTCCTGCATTCTCAGCTTCTTCTTGAGCTGCATGAACTCTGGGCCAGGTTTGGAAGGTGGAGAGGAAAAGAAAAGGAAAAGAGAAACATATGTTTAACCTGTAGATACTCATAAATTGTGCACTATGCTCTCTTGGTAAGTTGAGAGACAAACCAGATACAAGAGATGGGAATCCTTCCAGTATGGAATATTTTGTACATTTTTTGAGTTTGAGTCTTGCAAGGTGCCCTGACTCCCATGAGCAAAACTCTGAACCTTACTTCATTGTGGGAATATTTGCATGCCTAAAGTTAAGCAGTATTAAATGTTATGCTGCATTAGATAGCGTAGAAGTGAATGAAATTGCTTTCAAAACCTGAATCAATCACAACACAGGGCATTTCTGGGATTCTTGTAGCAAAAACACTCTGCACCAGTGGATGGCACTGTGTGCATCAAAGCAGAGTAGATTAATGATGCTGCAGATGAATCCTTGCAGAAGATGCATGGGGAAAAAAATATCCATTTGTGATTCAAATAGGTGCTCTTGCCAGGCATTACCAGATAGGAATATACTTCTGTTGAGAGTCTAAACCCCCTTGATACAGCCCCACAAAACCAAACAACCACATAAATTTAGTACTAATGTCTTTCTAGTGTATATTATCACCCAAAATCTTGTACCTCCATTTCTTTTCTATCTAGAAAAAAATCAAAATAAATACCCCCCCCCAAATTAACAGCTAAAGCCAGTGATTAATATTGCTGTGTTCATAAAGTATGTGGTTGTCTTGCTATAAGTAGGATAGTTGAAAAATTTGTAAATCCCTGAAGCACTGGCACAGAAATTTTATTTATGTACATAAATAAAAGCACTCTTTCAATGTGTTAAGTCTGTTAGAATGAAATCTGTATGGTTTCAGTATTTGTAATGTGAGCGTTTCAGTCATAAGTACCAGTTTATGCAAATAAGTCCCAAACTCATCAGTTTTGCCTACCTTATTATTGATATCTATCTTCATTGAAGCTATGTACTGAGTTCACTTCTTTAAGCCTGACAAGCCAAAGGCTGCTCCTTCTCCCTGGGAATTGCCATCTTCTTTACAATGCAAAAGCCATTAAATGAGCCTTTTACAGTAAGTCAACTCTCTCTTCTTTTCATTGCCAGTGGGGGATATTTTTTTTTTATTTTACTCTACAAATCCTACTTAAAGAGACATGAGAAGATCCCTTACAATGAAAAATTTTGCACATTTTTCCCTCCTCAGAGCAATATATTTATTTCCCAATGTCCTAGTAAAATGTTAAGATACTAACATTGACCTTGTAGTTAAACCCTGTGTGGAAAGTTGTGCATAAACTTTTTAAAATGTCTACTGCAAAGAAATCTTATTTCTCTCCATTGCCTCTGAATTTTTTAAAATCCTTTTCCTGTAGCACTATATAATGCATTATATAGTGATATTTAAAGGTAAAACAAAGCAAAGTTGTTTATATAAAATTTTCTGGCTACAACGGCTGAATAAGGGAGATTTATACTCACAGACTTAGTATTTGTCCAAAATTTGCTAGTCTTTTCTTATAGGTTTCTTTCTAGATCACTTAATGTATGGTCAAATGCGACATTTTAAAGGACAGTTCAGCATCTTGGTCTACCTCAGAAAAGGATTTCCATTGAACTTGCATTAAGAAAATGCTATCATGTAGGTGGATAATGCAAAACAAGTTTTGTATTGTAAGCCAGGCCACTGTCTATGTTAAAAAGCCCACTTCTGTTCTTGTTTGTCATGTGTGTTCTGTACACCACTCAAAATACGACTATTTCTGTGGCTGCATAATGACACATCAGCAGTTGGAGTTGGAGTAACATATTTGAGCTTGATTTTTTAACAACATGTTATAAATACATGGAAAAATGATCAATAACTTATTTTAACTCACTTCTCAAGCCCTAGGCACAAGATCTTGCTGTTACTCTTTAGGCTGACCACATTGGAAGCACTGTAAAGCACTGCAAAGAGTGAATTGATTGGTTTGATGCAGGACTAAAACATTGTCTTAATCTGTGAAGTGTTTTTGAAAAAATGCTTCAAGACAACCACACCATCATTGAGCTGGCTTGCTGCTATTGTGATTTATGGCCTGCAATCAGAGAGATCCAGTTCCGATATCCTGATGTGCCAGGTGAGCACAGAGGATGCAGTGCCAGTGGATGAGGAGATGCTGACCTGTTTTGCATTTCCCTTCTTTAGATAGGAATAACCATTCCCAAGGGTGTAAATGGCTTTTAAGATTGTAGTGAAGAGAACGGAATTTAGGATTAAGTCCCTGTGGTAGCAGGAAGGAGCACAGAGCACAAGATTTGAGATTCAGAATAAAGCTTCTCCTGGACAATATTTTATAGATGTAGACCATGTGAATATTTAGGGTTTATTTCACCTATTTTCAGCCTTTCAAATCATGGTACAGGTAATTCTCTCACTCATATTTATAGGAGTTATTTACTGTAATGCCTCAGATTTCTTTTCTGCTGCTGTTCCACCTCCATCTCTCAGGAACAGTTCTTCTACAGATTGTGTGCCTGTAAATCTCTATATAATGATGCAAGGCATGGATGCAGGCTCTGAGCCCTAAGTGTGACGCAGACTGGATAAAGAAAAAACAGCTGCTCTTCACCAAGCCTTTTGTGGTAGATATGCAGTTGGACATCAGCTGTTCTTCAGCCTTAGCAGGAAGCTATCTGCTGGCTTGGGCACTCTCATTGGCATAGGGCCATATTCTCCATTTTAGTTTTATTTTCTAAAATAAAAGGCTTATAGGCTCAGTTTTGTCTAAATTAAAATAAAAATAGACCTGTTTCTGCTGTGCATGCACATTATAGGTCAGAGGGCTGAGATTTGGTAAAACTGATGATCAGGGATTTCACTAGTTTGCCTTGGAAATGGCAGGATGAGGGAAAGTGTCTACAGAAGAGGTGAGGTTTTTCATATGACGCAATCTTTCCCTATCCTTAGAATACACATGTGTGCAAATGCCAAGAAAGAACTAAACTTATAAAACTGATTTTTTTTTTCAATTTTTTTCTCCCAGTGACTTATTTTTTTTCTGTCTACACAGTGACTCAGAAGGGGTGGCCGTAGAACTCTGAAAAACCATGAGCTGTCTACAGAGAGATTTGTATCAAATTTTGTGTGTCTTTATTAATATTAATAAGACAGATTTATCTGGATCAAGAAAAGCCTTCTATTTCACACTCATGGGTAAATGTGAGCCCAAATATAGAAAAGACTTTCAGATACATTTTCAGTAGCTTTCATTGGGCTCCCATATTGTACTATGCTGTTGTTCTGAGCAGCTGAATACACAAGAAAACACCCATAAGAGTAATTTTATAGCCTCAGTGGTGGCAATTCCTATAAATCAAGTCTAACTTATATGGTCTTAAAATTCAAATAGCCTCCAAGAGACTGCCTGTTTTCTATTAAGGTGGCAGGATTACAGAGAGACTGACTTAGTGAACATTTAATTTTCATAGAATCAGAAAATTATAGAATGGTTTGTGTTGGGAGGGATATTTAAAGATCATCTAGTCCTGTCCCACTGACATAATCAGGGACATCTTCAAATAAATCAAGTTTCTCAGAGTCCTGTCCTACTAACCTTGAGTTTTTCCAAGGGTGGGGCATCTACCAGCTTCCTGGCCAACCTACTCCACCCTCATGACAAAAATTTCTTCCTCATATCTGGTCTGAATCTATTGTCTTTTAATATGAAACCATTTCACCTTGTCCAATCAGAAGAGGTACTTCTAAAAAGTTTGTCTCCATCTTTCTTAGAGGCCCCTGTTATGCATAGAAAGGCTGCAATAAGGTCTCCCTGCAACCTTATCCAGGCTGAACAACCCTCAGATTTTCTCCACAGGAGATGTGCCTCATCCATCTGATCATCTCTGTGGCCTCCTCTGCACTGCTCCAACAGGTCCATGTCCTGCAGCACTGCAGGTGGTGTCTCACAGAGCAGAGGGACAGAATCCCCTCCCTCCCCTGCTGCCCACGCTGCTTTGGATGCAGCCCAGGACACATTTGTCTTTCTGGGCTGCACATGGCTGTGTCATGTCCAGCCTCTCACCCACAGCACCCCCAGGTCCCCATCCCCACAGAACTCCTCTGCCTCTGTGCATTGCCCAGGCCCTGGGCTGCCCTGATCCAGGTGCAGCACCAGCACTTGGCCTTGTTGAACCTCTTGAGATTCCCTTGGGCCCAATTCTCAAGATTGTCCAGGTCCCTCTGCATGGCATCTGACCCTCAGGTGTGTCACCACTTTTCTTGGTGTCATTTTCTAAGACAATACTGTTCCAATAAGTGTTCTTGTCTCCATAACTGAACCTATTTATGAAGTAGCTTTTCTGACCTGGAAGTTGTGTTTGGAAAGACTTTCTGAATTGGGTAATTGTAGTTTGGCTGATGTCATTGGTTAAAAGTGATAACATATAAAATACATACAATAAATGAATTTACTTGTGTACTTACGTGTAGTGCTTAAATTGTAAATACTTTTTACAGACATAAATATTTTTTGTAGATTTCAGTTATAAAGAAATAAAATAAAATCTTTCAGTTTAAATACCCATTAAGTAACTAAACCTGCTAATTGTCAGCAGTGGTTAACTCAGCATTTCTGAAGGAACAACATCTGCCAGGGCTTCCTTTTGATGCTGTCATGGTGAGAAGTATAGCCTTGGCCTTCCGCAAAATTATTTCAAATAAATACATTTTTAATTTTAAATTTTTCTTATGCAAATGGAGCTCCAGTGAAGAAAGATCTTGAATATGAACATGAAAATATTAACTCATTTCAACACTTTTTAAATTTGGAATGCAGGAGACTAACTCTGTAAGTCCTATATAGATGACTGAGAAATCTATAAAAACTTTTTTGGTGGTTAGTAAAATTTAGCTAAATTGCTATCTGGAGGAGTCTTATCATGTTTGCAATTAGAATATTATACATAAGCCCTGCCACTGTCTTAAAGTAAAAAATAGCATCGATTGTAGTCTCCAGATTCCTGTTGGACCCAGCATCTGGGGAAAGTCACTGCAGTAAATGTACTATTGCTCCTAAAAATGCTAAGCAATTTCCTCAGTTTGTATTATCACTTAATATCTGGCAGAAAAGAATGTGATTATCCCCTTCTGGAAACACTTTAGATCTCATCAAAGAGTATGTCTAATCTGTTGGCTTTGGAAGTAAATATTACAAGATGTACATGCTGAATGCAGTCAAATCCAAAGAGTGTAAAAATACTGGAAGACTGAAAGGTGAATGGTTAAATATAATTAGGTTTTATTGCAGACTGCTGTTACAGGTACCTGTTCAGAACTTGTCCATCATGTCCTGCCACAGACAGTACCCAGTATTTAATGAGTTTGTTCAGTCCCATCTCTTTCATAATGGCTGAAACAGCTTCGATTTATCTCAGGAAATTGAAGTCCTCTACAAAAGTCCATTCACTTAAATACTGCAGAAGGAAATTGCTTACCTCATTGACTGAGTGTCCCTGCACTGTCTGTAAGTCTACTTCTACTTAAAGAAAGCAGAATTAATGTACTGTATTTATGAGCTGTGGCATCTGTTTTAGTTGCAATATTCCCTGAAGTGATGACAATTCCAGGACACATGCAGAATTTAATTTTATTATTATAATCAGTAATCATAGATATCTTTTTTCAAGCCAGCTTGGAAAAACTAAAGATGGAAACTTCACCATAGTTTTGTTAAACAAATGGCAGAATGCTCCTTCTTTAGAACACTTTTTTTCTTTTTTTTCCCTCTTGCATTTAATTTGACAACTGAGCTTGAAACACTGTGCAGAGTCACAACACGTTGAGACGACAACAGATCAAAGACAAAAAAGCTTTGAGATAAAGTTAATTTTACTGAAGTCTTTTGTGAAACCTCTTAGTCACACTGGGCAATGTTGATAACTAACTTCAGTGGTTGTATAATAAATCTGGAGCTACCACTATATCACACTGATATTTCTACTAATGAATCATCATAAAAGCAGAAAAAAAAACCAAACCAGAAAGGCATAGCAACTGCCAGAAGAAAAAAGAGAAAAAAGGAACTTGTTTTTTCACCCAGACAGTTACCACCACTTTCTGGTTTTATTTGTCCTATTCAGTTGATGCATCCTTTTCCGTAGAAGAAATTTATTTCTTTACGCTTTCTTAAAATGTTTTCATCCCTTCTTTTTCACATGGCTTCTCAGCTCCATCTATCTCTTCTAATATCTGGACTGTGAGTCATACAGGGAAAGCAACAACATTCTGCAGCCCTTTCTATAGCAAAACTTAGTGTGGCTGAAGGCTTTCAGTTGATGAGAGAGAAAGGGAGTATAAGGCAAAGAGCTGAACATTCAGCATAAGAAGGTATACTTCTCTTAAGAAAAGTGCATTTGAATTTCATTCTAAACAAAAAAAAAAGAAGAAATATTTGGGAGAAATACGTAAATTAATCAGGATGATGAACTATTTTTGTGTATGATTTTAAAATATTTTTAATTATTT
Source organism: Passer domesticus (assembly GCF_036417665.1). NCBI lineage: Eukaryota > Metazoa > Chordata > Aves > Passeriformes > Passeridae > Passer > Passer domesticus. The sequence continues at coordinate 13,999,885 of NC_087476.1, read as the reverse complement.
TGGTAATCTCTTTACTAATTAAAAAAATTTTCTAATTAGCACTGTTCTTTAAGATTCTGCACTGTATCTTTCTCAAATTTCTGTGACTGGTAGCATTTGATGCTGGCCAGTCCTGAGGACAGAGGAAATCAATTATCTGTAGGATCCTTTAGCCACACTAATTTTGCTAATTGTTTATTTTAACCTTGCTATGCTTTTCCTCCTTCATATTTCATAGAGAGAGTTTAAAGGTGGAGATCTTTGGGGAAAAGAAAAATCCAAATACTGCACAAGGACAAGATCTGCTAATGTCTATTGCACTAATAAAGAGAAAACTGGCAATTAAGTGAAATTTTTAGTAGGAGCATCATCATCTTGGACTAAGCATAAAGAGGGTTAAAAATGAAAGTATGCAAAGACTAGCAGAATAAGAGAGGAATTGATATATATTTAAAAATATATATCTTATAACTGTAATAAATGTGATGTTCAGGTTGGGTAGAGACAGACTATGAATATGGAACTTAAGGAATCCTTTCAGAGTAGAGATGATTCAATTGATAGAGCTCAATATTGGTAGATGAAACTTGCAATCCTTATCTAACACTGCTGCTCGTGGAAACTATTTTAAGTGAAAAATTAGATTCCACTATTTTATTATTTAAAAGCCAAAAAAGGTCTGAATTATATATGCTATTGCAAAAGCACAGCCAATCTCATTCTTTGCTTCCCAACAACGCCACAGTCATGTGACACACAGAGAAATAAATTGATTAATATATTCTATCTTTCCCCATTAGATTAGAGAAGTGCTGTGCATCTCCACTTAAAATAACCAACCTATGAACAATTACTTTTATTAGAGAGATAAAAATTTAGTTATAAGATTTATGGAGTCTGAGGAGTGAGGTTCAAAATGTTGACTTATCCTGGTCCCTCAAGTACTATATAAACAAATGTAAGGTCCTAGGTTTCAATGATCAAATATCTAGCTAGTGGCTTTCATGATAACTCAATGAATTATGTATTATTTAGTTTTAGAGAAATCATTGAGACGAAGACAGAAATTTAAGGAATACGGTGTTTAAAATCTCAGCAAATAATTGCAAAGAACTTAAATGCAAATTACCTTTCTAAGAAAACTTCACTAGGGTAATGATTCTTTTAAAAATGTGTATTTTTTCTTTTAATAGCAGCTTCTTCATCTGTGTTCTGTCTTTCAGTATTATGAATATGTACAAAAAGCTCTGTCTAATGATGCTAAGAATTTAATAATTTTCTGTGACAGGGTTTCTGAGGGTGTGGATTTACGTCTAAGCAAGGAAGGCAGTGCTCTGCTCAACCACTGATATCTCCTTTGTTTAAGTTAGCTTTATATCAATTTAAACTTTATAACATGCTTAGAGAAGGACTAGGTAGTTTTGAACTCATCAACAAAGATAAAGATGTTATGTCCTAAAAGCTCTAAAGGTTGTAGAATACCAAGGAATCTTATACAATTTGTCATTGTGCTGCTTCTAATTGGCAAAGAAGAGAGGGAATGTTACTCTCTGCTATTGTACAGGCATATTAAGTACAAAGAGGTGTTCTAGATTTATGTAGAAGAACAGCCTAGATAGGCAATGTGATGCTGGAAGATTAAAGAGAGGGAAATGAGAAATAATAAGTGCAGTTGTAGAAGAACACTGCAGCTGAACAGTCACTCATGCTCAGAAGTGGGCTGCACTCCACAAAGTTATGAAGGAGCAAGTCAGGATTTCAAAATAATGGAATAGAATATTTGATATTTACATAAAGTCATAAGGGGAGAAATAAAAAACATGGAGAATCATGTAACAGTTGATTCCTTTTTATAGATGGAGAGTGTCAGATATTTAAATGGATTTGTACTCCTGTTTCCCTGTAGAGCTATATAAAACCATTCTTTGTTTTCACAGGAATCCTTAAAAGAGTATTTTAGATGAGGTACACAATGTCTTCAATTTAGCAGTCACAAAGATTTCCAAACACTGTTAAAGGTCTTGAAAATATATTAGAAAACTGTTATCTTCTCTGTTTAACCCCTAAAGGATCCTCTTGGAAGTGTTCTCTAAGCTATGCACAGCAAATGATTAGGAGTATTCAAGTTTGCCTTAAATGGAAAGTTTTGGAATAGTGGTTGAATTCCTGGTATTGCAATGCAGAACTCAGCACAGGACAATTCAGCGAGGCTCTTCCTGGGATGGGCTTTGGTAGAAGGTGCCAAGGAGGAAAAAATGCCTTTAATTCTACATATAAGGGTCTATCATCCTGCAGTACCCTTCTGAATTTAATTACTATTTGTCATCAGTATAAACCTTACTGCAGTCTTTTCCCCCTCATAAATAAATTAGAGACTTTTATTAGAGCCAGGTCAGGCTCATACACTAATTTTCTCTCGACTGCTTGTCTCGGCTTCTTTCAATAGAGGAAGTATAGGAAAGGCTAGATGAAACCAAGAATATTCCATGGCACAGCTATTGTCAGAGACCTGAAAATGGTATGACAAGTTTGTGCTTTACACAGTGCAGGAAAAGAGCCATTGTGGGAGTTTGTGGTAACTGTTTCAGAGAAAAAAAATGTACAGAGGACCTGATTTTAAAACTTAGTGAGACACTCAGTCAAGAAATATTTGACATATTAATAAGTTAAAAAAATTCTCACTGCATTTTTCATTATTGGTATTCTTGAGACCGCATGTTTATTGTAGAAAAATGAAAAAAGCTTGCATTTCTGTGTTATAGTAATATCATATTATGTATTCTTGAGTAAATTGTGCAAAGTTTGCTTTTCATGTTCTCTAATCTCAATCACTATCCCTAACCTTACTCCTAGAGATAAAGAACAAATTCTCTTTCTGTTACCCCCAAATGGACTTTGCAGTACTAATCCATGTCCTTATTTAATTGTAATTCATTATTCCTTTTTTGGTATTCTCCCGTGACTACATGGCTAAGTGCACCATTATCTTAAAACATTAAACTATTTTTGTAAAGTACCTTTCCTATATTCTGTACAACAATGCTCCAAATATAATTATTTACAGTCCTGTTACGTCTGTGTTGACAGACCAGTGTTTGTGTCCATGTATATATCATGTATCCATGTTAACTCCATAAATATGGCACTCACAAAACACTATTCCTTACAGAGATTCTTTAATTGCTCCCCAAATGCCAAAGAACAAAGCCTCTCAACATCTTACAGACATGCTAATTTTTAATAATTTTTAATTGTGGGAGAAGTAAAGAGAAGAATGATTTAGGTGATTTTTTAAATTCTACAGTAAAATTAAGTGACAAATTAATGCACCTACTTCCTTCCAATAATACCTTTTCTTTTCTTTTTATATTTCTATATTGCAGTTTAAAGCTATTATCTATTATTTTCCTTAGAAGTTTAGGTGACAGCTGCACATTTGAGTAAGAAGAACAAGTAAGCAAATAAACAAACAAAGAGATGTGGAAGTTGTTTTGTGAGGAATGGAACTAATGGAATTTATCTCCCTTTTTGCCATTTCATGACCTCAATCTCTCAAGTTTCCACCCATCCCTACAATTATAATTTGATTTGGATTTTCAGTGGGACAAATATTTCTGGGGCTGTAGCCAAGTTAAGTGGAAACCACCTGCCCCCATTCTGGAAGGACAGCGCCTGAACTATTATCACCTTTCATCAGAGACAGCACATTTGAGATCCCAGAGCTGCTGATTTTCTTGAAGCATGTATCCATTCACTATCTCTTTTTTGGCATTTAACATGTCACTGTAATTCATTGATATTGACCATGGCATTACAAATTTTCTATGGAAAGAAGGGAAAGAAGGGGTGAGGAGCAAGTATAGCTGTCAAGCCTACTGTCAATAAGAAGCCAAACTAGAAAGCAAAATATTTATGCATACAAAAAGTAGAAGAAATTTCCTCCTTGAAATTAGATCTCTAAAATACTTTCAACATGCTACCTCCTAGCCATGTGCTCAGGGAATCACAGTCAATTTCCATATGGGGATGATCTTTTTAACTATTGTAATTACTGTTATTGCGGGAGTATCTGAAGACTCATGAACACGCTTACAGAAGAACATCAATTCCAGGTAAATTAGTTAAACAGATAGTAATGGATTCAGAGTATTGAATATCTGCGTCTCACCTACTACTGGAAAACTTCTGATTTTAGCTCCTGTTTGGCTATACATATTCTCCCCTTGTCTTCTTTCCACTACATTCCCAATTGCATATGCCAACTCTTTTCAGCCAAAAAAGGTTATAACAGAAAAATGTGCAGTGCATCCTCCAGAGCCTGCATCATGCAGACATGGAGAACTAATATGTTTTCATATGTCTTCTCAGGGGAAAACACTGTGAACAATCAATTTATGAACAGTTAATTTTTCTGTAATTTTCAACATCTAGATGCGTCTGGATCAGGAATATGTTTCTTATTCCAGGGACAAAAAATAATTTGCTAAGCCAGCATGGTATGTCACTTTGAATAAATGCATCTGCCATGTGGCATTTGAATCCATAAGGATTAATTATAATAATTTGATTTTCCACTGGGAGAAATGGAGGTACTGAAGAGTCTAATCTCTGCTTTTGATGCTTTGTTGATGCTACAAAAAGAGCTTTAATTTTAGCTTGCTTATATTGTCCCTATTTTTTTCTTTCCCTTTTTTGGAAAAAAGAAAGACTGCTTTTCCCTTAAATGTAAAAAACCCATCAAAAAAACCTCAAAAAACCAAAATCAACAAAACCCAAAAAAACAAACCTAACCCAAAAACTCCTAAAAAAGCAACCCTGCAATTCTCCCATTGCAGATTCTCTTACAGATCTTCTATGACCTAAGTGCAACCGAATGGGGAATCAGCTGCATGAAGCTGTACACAGGGAAGATATAAATAGGTCACTGCTTATCTAAGAAAGTATACCTCAATCACATTTCACACAAGTAGTGTGGATTTTTACACAAGTAGTCAATATTCAAATGTTACCATAAAAAAATAAAAATAGTCCTGTTTGACTTACTGACTGAAAATAAGTTCAAGCTAGAAGTGCCAATTTGCACTTGCAAGTTGACTACCTAAGTCTGCTTATGCATTGGAATACATATATGCATTTAAGTAAGAATATTTTCTGTGCTAGTGAAAATTATACAGTGCCTTCTCTAAGAAGCTTAAATAAATCTTCTTGTCAGGATCACAATCTCTTTGTCTAACTATAAAATGGATGACTTGAGCTCCAGGAGTTTCTAGAAGCAGTGATAACATGCTAAAGGGAAAGGTGACAGCTCAGTTCCATACAGTTTCCTTTACTAAGAGCTGTTCTACTGCTGTAAATAATACTCCAAGCAGCAGTGTGAGACTTGTGTTGAGACACAATGTCGCTCCTGAGGTAAGGGTTTATTGTCGGTTAACCCAAATGGACAGCTCAGTCCCACACAGCTGCTTGCTTACTTTCCTCTGGTGGGATGTGGGAGAAAATTGGAAGTGTTAAATGGGCAAGACTCATGGGTTGAACTAAAGACAATTAAACAGGTAAAGCAAAATCTGTGTGCACAAGCAAAGCAAAACAAGGAATTAATTCACCACTTCCCATGGGTAGGCAGTTGTTCATCCATCAAAGATGGGAGTAGCTTCATCACACAGAGTAGTGACTTAGAAAGACAAAACCATCTCTCAAAACATTCCCCACTTTCTTCTTCTTTCTCCGGCTCCATATGCTGAGCATAACACCATGTGGTATGACACCATAGTCATTGGGTCAGCTGGTGACAGCTGTCCTGGTTGTGTCAACTCAGCCCCCTGTGCACTGCCAGCCTGCTCACTGCAGGGGTGGGTGAGGAACAGAAAAGCCTTAACCTTGTGTAAGCACTGAGCAGTAATCAGTAAAAAAACCCTGTGGGATTGCAGTGGCTTGACCTTGGTGCCTACCAAGTCCCTCTATCGCTCCCCTTCCCACCAAGACAGGGGAGAGAGAATAAGATGGCAAACAACCCATAGATTGAGATAAGACAGTTTACTAAAGTAAAAAAGAAAAAAAAAACTAGAGGAAAAGTTTACATAAGCAAAGGGAGAAATTAATCTCTGCTTCTCCTCAGTGAAGGATGTTCAGACATTTCCCAGGATGCAGGGCTTCAGCACATGGAGCAGTTGCTCCAGAGGGCAAACATTAGTAACATTTAATCAAATGTAAACTTCAAGAATGATGTTATGGTAGCTCCAAGCAATATATATGGTAAAAGAAAACCTCATATTGATGTATGGGGAATGACCCTACTGAAGTGAAATAGATAGAAACTGATCCAGTGCCATCTGGTCCCATGAAGTTAAAGAGGAGAAGTTGTGGCTGAAAAACTAACACTGTATTCAGTGGACCAGAAAGAAAATTTCACAGGATGCAGGGTACAGGGAATTATTTTTATTACTGCCTGATGACACAAAGAGGAAAAATAAGACAGAATAGACTAATCTTAATAGTTTTGTAGGTCCGACACTACGTTGTAAAGCAGAATTATTTTCCCATATTTTTCATTTCAAATGTTATAATTTAGATGAATTAATAAGAAGCTACATATTTTGAGCAATGCATGTGGGAAGATCTGTCAGAATGTTCTGTTCTGTAGCAGCAAACAGGAGAAAATAAATGTAATCTGCCTTACAATACTTTCTTCTTTCAGGAATGGCCTTCTCCCTTAATGTTGTAGCAAGGACAGCAGAAATTATTTGCACAGCATTTATTTTTTGTGTTCATCAAAGTGCTTCTGCATGGTTACTCTTACCTTATAAACTGTGCCCATATAACCTTTTTCATAGAATCATAGAATCACAGAATGGCTTTGGTTGGAATAGACCTTAAAGATCATCTAGTTCTAACCCCACTGCCATTGGCAGGGGTATCTTTCAGTAGATCAGATTGCTCAGAGCCCCATCCAACATGGCCTTAAACACTTACAGGGAATCCAAAACTTCTCTGGGCAACCTGTTCCAGTGCCTCACCACCCTCACAATAAAGAATTTCTTCCAGGTATTTAATTTAACCCTGTAAATAATTTCTCTCCTTTCTTACTTGTAGGGTCCCTTCAGGTACAGGAAGGCTGCAGTTAGGTCATCCTGAAACTTTCTCTTTTCCAAGCTGAACAATCCCCACTCTCTCACCCTTTCCTCATAGCAGAGGTGCTCTATCCCTCAAATCATCTTGGTGGCCTCCTCTGTACTCGCTCCAACAGGCTGATAGCCTTCTGCTCATGGAGACACCAGGGCTGGGTGCAGCACTGCAGGTGTGGTCTCACCAGAGCAGAGCAGAGGGGCAGAATCCCCTCCCTCCCCTGCTGCCCACACTGCTTTGGATGCAGCCCAGGACACATTTGTCTTTCTGGGCTGCAAGGGCACATGACTGGATTATGTTCAACCTCTCACCCACAGCACCCCCAAGCCCTTCTTAACAGGGTTGCTCTGGATCTGTTCATCGCTGAGCCTGGAGTGATACCAGGGGTTGCCCAGATCCAGGTGCAGCAGCAGATTGGTCTTGCTAAACCTATACTTTCCCTCTTCTTCAGCTTTTCCAGGTCCCTCTGGATGGCATCCCATCCCTCAGATTTGTCAACCCCACCACAGCTTGTTGCCAGCTGCAAGTTTGCAGAGCATGCTCTTGACCCATTTTTCTATATAATTAATGAAGATATTAAATGACAGTGATCTGAATATGGGCCCTGAAGGAATATGGCCCCTGCAGGGGACTGTCTCAAAGGCTTTATAGAAGCCCAGATAAATAACCTCTGCAGCCCTTCCCTTGTCCACTCATGTACTCATGCCATTGTAGAAGGCTACTGAGTTGGTCAGGCAGGTCTTGCCCTCTGTGAAGCTGTGCTGGCTGTCCCAAATCACTTCCCTGTCCTCCACGTGCCTTAGCACAGCTTCTCAGAGGTCCGTCCCGTGATCGTCTTATGCATAGAGGTGAGGCTGACAGGATTCTCCTTCTACCCTTTTTAAGGAAGGATAAAATGTTTTCCTTTTTCCTGTCACTGACATGACTTTTCAAATACCATGGAAAGTGCCTTGGAATTTACCTCAGCCAATTTTCCTCAGGACCCTGGGATGCATAGACTTAATGTACATTCAAGTTCCTCAGGTGCTCATGAACTTTGCTCCCCCAATCCCCATCCTGCTGTCCACCTGCTGAAGATGTGTGGGAAGAGAGGTGGTCATTGAAGACTAAGTCAAAAATATTGGTGAGTTCCTCAGCCTTCTCCTCTGTTGTTACCCATTTTCTAGCACTTGGGAAGCAGGAGTATCCCTTCTTTGACCTTTCTTCATGGGTTAACATACCTGTAGAAGCCTTTCTTTTTATTCTGTGTCCTTTGCCAGATTCAGTTCCATATTCAACTTGGACCACTCTTTCTTCTCAGCGAGAACTTCTGAAATAACAATAAGCTATCAAAAGTGTTAAGTACTCTTCATTAAGGCTAAAATAATTAACAAGTGTCATCCCTAGGATATGAATGGAATAGAAGAGGAAAATGCTATGCAAAAGTATTTTTAACCTATTAGGTCTAGTGGTATTTATGCAAACACAGAAAGCTGCCAAGAATATATTTGTCTCTCTGTTTTTTTTTCTCAACCATGGAAAATACTAATCTAATAAACCATTACTAAAGTAATATGCTCTGATCTATCTTAAATAAACAAGACGTGTTCTGAAAGCATAAAAGAAAAAGTCTTTATTGTAGATAAAATCAAATTAAGTTCAAGGCTTATAATTGAAGCTGTTGTGCCTCAAGAAAAGATTAAGCTATAAAAGAACTAAATTGAAAGGAAAGCAAAGTGTTTGAAGGGCAGATAAGGTCACCATAAAGAAGGGCAACCAGAGTCAGAAAGATGAAAATAGACTAACAGCATGAGCAAATAACTAGTTTATTTGATTTAGTGTACAAAAAGGAAGGCAATAAAGTAAGGAACCAAACACCTAAAAAAGAATGTGTCTGGAAAAGGTAATATACCATCAAAAAAGGACCAGAATAGAGGACTTAGGTAGTATTACAAAAAGACCATATAGTCTTCAGCAGAGAGCTCAAATACCCTTCCCAGATATATGACAAATCCAGAAGCCAGGGAAGAAAATACCAAAAATGTAAGAAGACAAAATACTCAGAGAAATATCACAATGAATTTGAGATTTAAGAGTGTTATATATATATATATATATATTTATTTATTTATTTATTTATTTATTTATTTATTTATTAGAGCATGAGAAATTAATTTCTATGTGCTGTATATTTTCAATGTTCTGTTGCAGTATAATTGGGTAGTAAAAATATATCCTTCATACATTAAAAAACCCTAGTAATGTGAAAAAATTAAAATATGTAGATTATCAAAAAGGTATATTAGGACCAATTATGACCAAAAACCCATCAAGATGAACTTTTAAAAATTGTTTAATCAACTTCTCAGTTTTTGCAAAGCAAGATCTTTAAAAATCTGATCATAAAATTGTCCTAAAACTTCCATCAAAAGAAACCCTTATTTTCTTTCCACAGCCTGTCTACAGTAATGACAGGCCTTAAATCTGCTATTGACAGTAGCTTAAATGGTTCCTTAACAGTGTTGGGGAAAGACGTTTTATCATGAATCATTGTCTGAAGCAGCTACAGGGACATTATTAGCTGAGTCAAAGCAGGTGACAGTGAAATGCTGTCTAGTATTGCTGAGCATTATTATCTTTGTATGTTGATTTAATAGCAGACGGAAACAAGGCAATTGAATAATGTCTACTCTATTTCTTCTTCTGTGTGACACCTCCACATGCCTTTGTGATCTATGGCTTTGGGGTATGTCAGCAGTAGGAGAAACAGAGGGGGCTGAAAGATCCTAGGCTACCAGGATTCTTGTAAAGCTTTCTAACTAGAAAAATGCTGAGAGCATTTTTCCTTTGGAGGTATTTATAGCAGAGATCTACCCCTTATTGAAAGTCATAAAGAGCAACAAGTAAAACTTTCCATGTTTATCTTGGCAAGACCATTCTAAGTAAAAGACACTGATGAATTAATTGTTCAACCTTGGAATTAAATTTTAGTCTTTGAAGAGAAAAGTAAGTCCTAGTCTGAAACACTTAGCTGTGCAGGAGGAGGCTGTTTTTTATATGAGTATGGATATATTTTATATGAGTATCCTGCATTCACTGTGAGTGTTATGTATTAGATATAAGTCCCAGTACAGCTCCAAGGTCATAACTCTGGGTACTATCAGAGGCAGCTTGGTCAGGTGGTTAGCCACTGTCCCCAGAAGACTTTTGACCATGAGAAAGATGTAAATAACTGCAAGGATTCTATGAAAAACTCAGCATCATAATTTAGGCATTATGCAAACTTTGGCACTGTATGGCTTCGGATGTCAATTTGGAAATTTCAAAATTTATTGGCTGCACTTTTTTGAATATGTGCCCCTGTACATGCTAAAAAAAATGTTTTGAAATCCAAGAAAATCTCTGAGATTTGCCCATAATTAGCTGGCTCGTGCACTGGTCAGTTGTCATTGGTTTTGATGTGTAGGGATTTCCTTTTTTCTGCAGAGTCCTGTCTGCTGCACAAAGTGTTTAGTCCATTCTGGGGGCTATGTTCAAAATTAGGCATTTTTCTCTCCTGCAGTTTGCTTTCTTATTTCACACCATCTAATTTTTATTTACTTATGCTGCACAATCCTTAAGTATCAGAGGCATAACATTTAAAATTAATAAATAAGTTCTTTCATTTCTAATGTATTAAATCTTACAGTCCAAAGTGTTCTACTTGGCTATTACATTTTGCTAGAGCAAGCAATACTGAATCTGTTCAGAAAATATCCACCAATGACCTTTAGTGTTCAGAGATGTTTCTGCTTCACATCTTCTACACAAACTGTGGTGGTTATAAGACATTTGGATGACTCTGGTGGAACTATAGCCTCAAGATATGGAATTGATATTTTCTGGAATAATTCCATTATTTCAAAATCAATAATTGCTGACATCGCAATATTAGCTGAGAGCTTATCAAAGCAATCTTACCTCTCTACTGCATCTCTGTAGCAAACCTCCATGAACTCTGGTTCTTTCTTACTATTTTTTCAGTAGTACGTCTGACATACATATTGGCAAGATGGATGTTCTTAACTTGACAGGAAAATCTTTTGTTATTGTATACTGGAAGAATTGGTTTGAAGTCAATGACCCTCTATTCATACAGACCAGAAGGGATTCGATGTTATTATTTGAAGATGTTGAATTCTTTGATGCAGATAAAAGGAGCTTTGTGTATCTAACTCTGCAGATGAACTCTACTTGAAAATACGTATTTTCCTACTTTCCTTTCTATATTCCTACTTTTGCTTGACACATTCAATGAGGGATGTCTGGTATCCCCTAAGTACAATAATTACTGTTTTCAGCAGTAATGCAATTAAGAAAAGTTCAGCATTTAAGAAGTACTAATGGAAACATGTAGGTCAGATCACAGAATCACAGAATGGTTCAGGTTGAAATAGACTTCTGGAGATCATCTTGTCTACCCTCCCTCCCCAGTAAGGGCCACCTAGAGCTGGTTGTCCAGCACTATGCCCAGATGGCTTTTGAATACCTCACAACATTTCTGTGCAACCTGTTCCAGTCACCTTCACAGTAAAAAAGGGTTTTCTGATGTTCATTTGGGACTTCTTTATGCCCATTGCCTATTGCTGTGTCTTTAGGCACCACTGAAGAGAACCTAGATGTGCCTTCTTTACTCTTCCTGCAGCAGGTACCTATACACACCCGAGACGTCTCCTGGAGGCTCAGTACTGGAGGCTCTCTCAGCCCTGTTTTGTGAGAGATCTTTCAGCCTCTTCCTCAAACTGCTGACAATCCTTTGCCTAATAGAGCCCAACACACCACTCACCTCTTGTGTCACAAGGGCACAGTGCTGGCTTATGTCCACCCTGCTGTTCACTAGGACTCCCAAGTCCCTTTCTGCCAAACTACTCTCCAACAGGGAAGCCCTCATTATGAGATAGTGGATGGGGTTATTCCTTCTCAGGTGCAGGACTTCTTACTCTTTCTGAAGACTGGTGACTTACATTCCTCCAGTCTTCAGGCACTTTTCCCAGTCATCAAAATCACTCAAAGACAGTCAAAAGTGGTCTTACAGTGGCACCAGCACTCCCTTAGCACATATGGATACATCAGAGCCCATAGACATGCTTATGTCCAGTTTACTTTAGCATGCCCTGACGTCCTCCTCCACACTGTCCCCATGGTCTTTGGAGCCTTGTATTCCTAAAAGCTAGTGTCGTTAATTGGGAAAGAGGCAAACAAGGCATTTGGTACCTTGGCTCCATGTCCTGGGTAACCAGATGTCCTGCCCCATTTGCTCTAGTCTTCCTTCAGTCACTCATGTACTTGCAGAAACCCATCTTATCTTTGACATCCCTTCCCAGACTCAGCTCTGCGTGTGGGCCAAGGATTTCCCAACCACACACGGCCATTCTGTGTTTCTATATTCCTTCCAGATTGCCTGCTCCCGCTTCCACCCTCTCCACACTTCCTTTTTTTGCATATGAGTTTTGTCAGGAAGTACTTGTTCATTAGTGTGGACCTCCTGGCATTTTTGGTTGATTTCCTGTTCATTGAGATGGACAGTTCTTCAGCTCAGACAAGATGATCCTTGAATATCAGCTTTCTTTAGCCCCTCTTCCCTCCAGGGTCTTATCCCATGGGACTTTTCCAATCACATGCCTGCAGCCCACAGTTTCTGGTCTTCTGAAATCAAGCTCGATCACCTTGATTTTTACCCTGCTCTCTAAGGATCTTGATACCAATAGCCAATTAATGTCTGTGATATTGAGCAATCCAAGTAAGATTGTTCTTTGTGAGAAAATTTATCTTATTTTTGTAAACTGAGACTAGTGACAATATCTAAGATTGAATGCTGTACTTTATGAACAGCCAGTAAAGTTCCTTTTACCACTCCTCTACAATTAAAAAAAATCTCAAACCTTTCTCCTCTAAACAAATCAGAACAAAATCCATAAAAATATATCTATGGAAATAGGAATATTAAGCATCCAATGACTTACAAATTCACCCTTCCTTTGACATTTTTCTGTCAGAAGGTGTGCTAATAGCACAGAGGGCTACTGAGAAGGGTGCTTTTAATATCATGCAGAACCCAACATATATTTTCTAATATGAATTAAATTTTTGTGGAACAGTCTTTATATATTTCACAAATTTCCTCAGGATTATATTCATCACTGTGAAAAAAATATTTAGAACTTGTGTTTTTCTTTAAACAGTTCTGAGTTAAACTATTACTTTTCAAATTATTTCTAAAACTTGCTTTTATCTAGAATCCACTTTAAATTTTGTTCTATAATCTCATGACAAAATCAGTGCCTGTTTATGACCAGTTTCCCCTCTAAAAGAGATGTTGCCTGTCATCTAATTTAAATTGATTTATATTCTGCTTGCCCCTCTATATGTTTCTATCCATTTTCATGTACTCTTCCACATCAATACAAAGATAAATATAAATAAATATGGATATGTCTATCTGGATATAGGTAAACATACTGAGTGAAGATGAAGTCAGATCTAGCAGTCAGATACTTTCACATTCTGGGAAAGGTCAATATCGAATACTGCATATAAAGGAAAAAAATCATCATGTAACATGTTAAATGCCAAAGGTCTACAACAAAATTTTCAGTCCTGCATAATTGAATTACAAGGACTTTGTTTCCCTTAATCTCAGTCCAAGAGATCAATCAAAACTTCATTCCAATTACTTGAAGTTTGTGGATATTGACAGCTTTCATGAGATTTTGTTTTGAATAATTCATGGGGAAAGGTATATGTGACTTTATTTTCATTTTAGTAATATATCTTCATTCAAGGAGCTAGAGTGTAGAAATTGGAAAGAGAGGAAAATGATTACACAACTTTTGGGGTGATGCAGAGGGACATGCCAGTAATAAACAGGCCTATTTTGGTAAATCAAAGAATTTCATATTTTCGAAATCTCTTACAGATTTACCTACATAGTTTCATTTTACAGTAAAATCTTATTTTGGAATTGGGTAGACAAAATAGTTTTTTACTTATAATAAAACATCCATGTCTCCATGAATAAGATATTTTTACATTAACACAGGGTTGGAAGATAAGCAATAATAATGGATTTCAAGTATGTCAAATTTCATACTATTATTTTAAAAGTTTATTTTCATTTACTCTTTCCATTACTGAAAGATTTGGGGGGTTTTGATTGGGTTTTTCAATATTGTTAACCACCAGTGGTGTTCTATCTCTTTCACTTTACAGTTACTATTTTCAAAAGGAGGGAAGCAAAAACTATCACAAAGAGGTTTATCACAACAGGATGTGACAGTGCAGCCAAAGTGTGAGTGGATTATGTGGTCTAAGTACAAAGAGAAAGGGAAGATTATTGTTCTTGCATCGGATATTTTTTGGAAATTGAGTTAGAGGATTGTATAGAGATCAGAACTGAGGTCACAAATCAGGGAAGTTGAAATGACCATATTGACTGTATCTATGTCAACAAATATTAGAATATAGTACATATTATCTATATATTTATACTTAGCTGTATTTATCTATTTTGTCTTTGATTTTCTGCTCTTGTATAGGACCACCAGCAGCTGAGGACTTAATATTTGCACTCAATAATTCTGTTCAGTACAAGATGTGGAACCACCTACCTTCTAATTCCAGTGAATGTGGTCTTATTAATGTTATTTTTCCCCTTTTAAGCTGACAAGAGCATGTTTTTTGTAAAAATGGAATAATGTAATTCTCATAATTCCGAGGTCCTTTTGATCAGTTTATTAGGATGATGAATGCATTGTCAACAAAGAAGAGAATTTCTGCTCAGTCTGAGGACTAGATTTGCACTGTAAATGGATGCAAGAACACCAAAGGCAGTAGAAATCTTTTGTAAAAAATATTTTACTTGGACTTTGTCATGCAGAGTGCAGACACTAACCAATACTTTCTTTTATGACTGTGGTACAGATGGATCAGAAAGGCCTTGATGTTGAGCTAATTTATTGCTGATTAAGATCAATAGAAGATAATCTTCTCTCTATGTAAGCCAAAATAAGTGGAAAAATTTTTGTTGTTTAAAGCCCCTATGGTTCCTCTGAAATTTGGGCAATTTAGGAACATGCAAAAGTGTTCAGAATCTCTGTGGTTCATCTGTACAATCTAGAGCATATTTTAAGGACTTTTTTCCCTACAAATAAAAGTGTCACAACACTTTTCATTGTAACATTCATCTTTTCTTTTAAACTCTAATTCAAAATGCTTATTCTGCTCTACTTTCCCTCACATTTGTAATATCATGAAAAGATGTAAAAGAAGATATTAAAGATTTTATAAATAATGCATTAGTGAAGAACTTCTTAGAAGATACTAGAGATTTAAAATTGATGAATAATTTTTAAAATAGTGGGGCAGAAGAGCAACTTTTCTATTACGTGTTTCTTTACCAGTTTCCAGAAGAGGGGAGCTCTCTCTTAATGAACATTATCCAAGATCACATTGTTTCTTTGTTCATGTCCTTTCTGTATTCCATTGATGCAAAGGCAAAAGAAAAGAATTCTCTGATCTTATTGGGTAAAACATCTTTATATTCATTTTATGCTTTACTCTTATGAAGCTTTTGCAATTTAGATCTAACATTAATCAGAGAATCACAGAATGGTTTTGGTTGGAAGAGCCATCTGGAGATCATCTAGTCCAACCTTTTCACTAAAGCAGGTTCACCTAGAGCAGGTTTTCAGGATCTTGTCCAGAAGGGATTTAATTTTCTCCAGAAAAGGAGACTCCACAACTTCTCCGAGCAACCAGTTCCAGCTGTCTCCCACCCTCAAATTTAAGAAGTGCTTTCCCATACTAGGAGTAAATTTGGATATAGTCTATACAAGCCCTCTTTCTATCTAACATTTCAGTTCCTATCCTCTATTTGAACTAGAAATCTGTATGTGAGGAAAGCTAAGGAGCCACAAATAAAATGCATAATCTCTATCTACGTGACAAAGATACATAAAATGAGAACAAACATCAGTTATAGCATTGTTTCCCAAACAACCTTAATAACCCTTTTCACTTTTCAGTGTCATTCGAAAGATTTAGAGTTTCTATTGAGCACTTCATCTACGACCAAATTAAAGTCTCAGGCAATTTTGTTACACTCGTTTACTCTAAAACAAACACTATCTGTTTTGTTCAGCAGAGTGGCCTGAAAGTGCACAGAGTGAGAAACATCTTTCCCAGTTACCACCTTGTAATATCAGATTCTCAACCCACATTATTTGTTTAAGACAAATGCACCCTCATTATACTTCGTAGACATACTAAAATTGTTCATTGTAAAATAAAATTGCTAAAATATAGACCTCTGAGTAAATTTCTTCCTTGAACTTCACTGTACTTCAGAGATCTCTTTCTCTTAGACAGGCAGAAAAGTGGCCTGCTTTTCCTATGTGTTCTGAGTGCAGTTTAAATTGTTTGTGTGCCAGAGAGAATTGGTGCTACCTAGCACACTTTTTTCAGGCTTCTCAGAGGGTTGTGAAACCATTTAAGGTACTAATACTAACATCCATGCCCCAAAGTAATTTTGCAAAAATAGTGAAAGAATAGGTATGTGAGAATTAGATTTTTTTACCTTTACAAGAAATAAGAACAATTGCAAATCTGGACTGACTTTGTTTTAAAAAGTAGTTTTATCCACAATGGGGACATATATTTGTCATTTATCTTAGGAGCCCCAAATTGTATTCTTGTACTCAGCAAATGTGAGATGTGGCAGTTCACTCTCAGCCATGTGGGATGTTTGGGAATGAGACAGATACTGTATTACCATTGATGGTGGATTGAATTTGATTAACTGCCAGACATCTACCAAGATGCCCTATCACTTCCCTTTTATCAAAAAAATGGTCAGAAGGGAAAAGCTATGGAAAAGCTCATTACTTTGGATAGGGGCAGGGAGGTTTCTTACCAATTACCATCACAGGCAAATCCAGACTTGAACTTGGGGAATTTAATTTAATGCAAATAAATTGCAAAAGAATAGTATAGTGAGAAATTAAAGTTGGAACCAACTTCCCCCTACTCCTCCAGGGTTCTTCCGTGACTCAACATCATTCCTAATTTTTTTACCTCCTCCCCACAAGTAGTGCAGCAATAGGGGTTGCAGTCAGTTCATAACACATCTATGTTTGTCCTTCTTTTCCAGGAGAGCTCTTACTCTGCCCCACTGTGCAGTCCTTCCCTTGGCAGGAGTTCATGAGCCATTTCATGAGCACTCCAACATGGGTCCTTTCCATGGGCTTCAGTTCTTCCAGAACTAGTCCAGAATGGATCCTTTCCTAGTCCAAGATGCAGTCCTTCATGCTCAAGCATGGGCTCCCCATGAGCCACAGGTCCTGACAGGAGCCTGCTTCTACATGGATTCTCCTGGCTCTACAGCTCTGTTCAGGGATTATCCACTTGCTTAAATATGGGGTCCTTCACAGGTTTCTGGAGCACAGCTGCCTCATCATGGTCTGAACCACATGCTGCAGGGGAATCTGCTGTGGCACCTGAGCACTCCTTGCTCTTTGTCAATGGCATCTGCAGGATGGTTTCCTCAAACATTTCCTCAGTTCTCCCTCTCAAAGCTGCTGCACAACCTTTCTCTCTTTTAACCCTCTTGAGTATGTTACCATGTTGCTGGTGAGCTCAGAATTGGCTACTGGCAGGTTAATTTTGGAGCCATCTGGAACTGGTTCTGTCCAACATGGGGATGGCTTCTTGTGTTTTGTCATAGAAGCCAGTACTGAAAACCTCCCTACTAAACTTTTCCATGTAATGCCATGTGTTGTCAAGACTGAGATGCTGTACAATAGACAGAAAGCAAATATCTAAGGAAATTATTATTAAATATTTTGGGCTAGGCAAAAAAGGGGAATTATTCTTCAAGAAGTCAGGGCTGAATTTATTTACCTGAGGTTCACCCTGTTCAGGTTGTAGAGACGAAGATCCACTTAACACTCTGAAAATGTTACCATCTGTGTCTAAGAGGAAACAGTTGATTTTAATGCTATTTCTAAACCACTTTAAGTTATATTTAGATAAATTTCCTTTTACTTTGCAACACAAAAAAAAAAAAAAAAAAAAGAAAAACCAGTAATCAAAAGGGAAGGATGATTTCTGCTCTTTCAAGAGTCTTCATGCTTCCGGCCTTTCTTGAAATAATTATTTCAGCCACATTTTTCAGACATATTCTGATCTCTTTGTCCACAAAAAAGACTCTTAGAGACTTTTTTTTTTTTGTCAACAGTTTAAACTGAGAATCAGTCTTCGTGTGTCTTCTATCAAGCATAACAACAGAATTCTACAAAGGGTTGACTTCATCCTAAAAGTAACACAGAGAAAATATCAATAGATGAGGTAAGCAAGCTAGAATACTGCAACAATGTTAAGTCTACTTACTACAGATCACACAGGCAATGCATCGCTGATTTGACAAAATTACATTGATGAAAGAATAAAAACTGGTAGGTAGGAGAGAAGAGAGTCAGTAGACATAATAAGCAGTAGAATTTGAAGTTTTCCTTAATACTTCTTAATTTTATTATATAAGGAGTATATTATAAAAGCCCTTTGTTTAGGTTCAGACAAAATAGGACAGATTATGAAAGAATTTCTCAAGACAGAGCAATCAAACCTCCTATAGTTCACGGACTGGAGTAGGGAGGAAAGAAAATAACTAAAAATAGTCTCAAAGGTACAGTGGACAGTAAAAAAATGTTAAAAATATAGCATCATTTGGTAAGTAGACTTATACAGTAACAAAGGAATAAACAAAGAGAATGTAAAAGTGGAAAGTTCAGAATCACCATAAAAAGTCCATTCTCAGACACAGATGTCAGTCTAAAAATCCAGGAGAAATTGTGTCCAAATTCACATCCAAAATGCATCATCTAGGCACGTCTCTCAGAGAAATTAATGTAGATTAAAAATTTGCAGAAGAAGATCTATTTGAATTCACATCATAGAGGTACTGAGTGCTATCTAATTTGTATATGCCCAAATTATGCCATTCATCTTGTTCTTCATATTTGGCTGAATGGTTTGCTTTAAATCACAACTCAAGCAAAAATAAATCACATCCTAATTAGAGATTTGATTTTGTTCAAAATGTATTTTGTGACACTTAGACCACATTCATTCACTTGATTTTATAACACTAAAAAAACCTATAAGCAGTCTTATTGTAGTGCAGTTATGGGTTGGTATAGAACCCCATATTTATTTTCTTGCCTTTTTAATCTTTGAGCTAAACTAATGAGCAGAAATACCAAAATGAGCCTGGAGCTATATCATTGACTACTACCTATCCTAATGCATATGTCAATGTATGGTTAAAGTCATGTCAGTATGGAAACTTATACGGGAATGATAATATTTCTGTGACTGTGTAACATATTTTCAGATAAAACAATGAAAAATCTATGCTTGATTTCTTCCAAGAGATTGTGTCCACAAACAATACTTTAAATCATTGACAAAAGGATAAACAGATGACAGAGATTAGATGCTACCTTTCACATTTACCTGTAGAAAATCAAAGTATGCAGTCTTTGTTTGGTGCCTGAAACTGATGTCATATTCAATTTAATAAGAAAATAAAATATATAATTTGATAGATTGACAAAAAAATCTTATTATCTTTCTGAAATTATTGCTTCAAAGGAAAGATTACTTACTCAATATATATAATTCAAACAGGTGTCAATTTAAAATTCTTTGTGTAAAGGACATATGGATTATTGCACAGATTACTGTTAGAATAATTCCTGATCATTCTGTATTTATTTACAGTTGTACTCAATACTCATCTAGTTGAGAACACAGCATAATTAGTAAAAGGGCATGAACTTTTAGCCACAAGGTGAGATTCAAACCAAAAACTAGAACAATATTCACATGAGGTTTTAAGTTTTTTAGTGTAGCTCCTGACAATAATGGGTGTAACATTCAATCTGTTTATCTGTCTTACTTCACCCTCATGCCTTTTAATTTATTTTTTACATCAATCATTAAACAATTATCTAGGGAGCTGGCTTTAACTGCAAATAAAATGAAGTAAGAAAAGATGAAATTAAAACTGACCTGGACAGTTCAGAAATATGGCAGTTCTTTATGTAAAAAGATCAGCATTCCATTTTGGTATTTTCTAGGGCTATATTTCTGGCTCTTTTCTCTCTCCATGTAGGGGTGCATTAGTTTTAAGTTGGTTTATTCCTGTACCCCCCATTCTGTTTATGGTTCTGCCCGGGCTTTCTCTCTCTCCCTCTTCTGAATTGTCCCGTCAGCTACACTTTATCTTTCCTAAATTCCTCCCTAACTGCCTGTCTGTTATTCAGGGTCCTTGCCCACTCATCCAGAACATTCTGGCCTGGACATTGAATGATTGGTTTAGAGGTCAGGATTCAACCCCTAATTTATTTACACTGGACATCTGAGCTGTTTGTTATGCGTTATTCCCTCCTCTCAAAATTTTAGATTGGTCGCTGTGTTCTAGTTATAAGACCTTGCCGAGCAAGCTTTTTTGTCCGCGCCCGACGCTCCTTCAATAAAAATCTCCCTTTTCCCTGTCCGCGCGGTCCTGTCTTTCTCCTGCGAGACGCAGACTGACTACACTGCAGACAGCTCCGGGAATTCTCGCTCTCCTAAAGGCTTTTCGCCTTAAGCCCTCTCCCCAGGAAATCTTTCCGCGGGAGAGTGCCCTTCCCGCTTCGGTACTGCCGGCGGCACTGCCCACAGCAGCCGGGGACCCAGAGGCCAGTCGTAGCCGCTGCATCTCCATGTATTTTTCTTCCTCATTATCCTTTCTAAAGAAGTTAAAATACAAGAAGGAAAAAAGTGTGACCAAGGATGCAAGAGAATACAAATTTGCTGTTTATTTTTCTGGAAAGGAACAGATTAGTACATTTGCTGACTTTTTAGAGCAGAAGTCTATTTGGTTTTTATGTATTAAGAAATAAAGAAATCACCCCCAATTGGTGTGTCTGATAGTTGAGTGACGGGAAGAGTTTAGAATTATAAAGATGACCAAGTGGCTGGTGGGGTTGAGCTGGTGGTTGAAGCTAACCCACACCACCAGGATAAAGACTCTTTTGAATTGACATTGAGAGACAGAGTAAACCTTTTCTCTCAAGAGATTTTATGTGTGAGGTCCATTTTGGAAATACACTGATCTAAATAGTTGTTGTCTGCCTTTGAGCTTGTCACCCTAAATTCTCATGAAAATCAAAGGAGAGAAACAGGCATATTGAGAGCAACCATGTACTAATCATACCTATTACTTGTTCTTGACCAGAAAAAGGACTTGAAGTGATTAGTTAAAGTGTAGATGTCTACATTTAATCAGATGATTTGCACCCTGACCATGTACAGTGGTAAATTAAAGCACCAAATAGGTGTGCATCTCTCGCTGTGCGATCAGAAAAAGAAATACTGACTGTTGGATAGAAGAAAGAGGAAGGGACAGAGAGAAGTAAACATGCTTGACTTAATATAGACCTACAAAGGGGATAGCATGCTGATCATAGAATCTGTGCTGGAATTGTATTTAAGGAGATTTTGTGAAGAACACAGTCCTGGATGATCTAGTTTATAATTATACACTTTAAAAGTTGATAAATCAGATAGTATGACACAGATGTCTGGGATATATTTTTTAATTATTTCTTTCTAATCTAAGCCTACAACAAGGAAGCTTGAAGGCAAAACTCTAAGAGAAAAATCCAATTGAATTTACTTTTCGACATCTTCAGAAGGGAGGAGTCTTACTGGAATTATCAGTGAAATTGAAATGAAGCTATGCTCAGCAAAACATAAGAAATGCAGCACAACCATCATGCATTTGAATATAGATTTGCAGCTCCAAAAATATTAAGTTTTAACTTTCTGACTTGAAACACTGTGTTAGGTGCCAAAGGAAGCACTTGACCTAGCACAATAGATCCATTCCCTGCATAATAGATAGAGAGAGGTAGGTGATTCCTAAAGGATGTCCTACCTGACTGTTTTAGCATCCAGTATGTAATCTGCCTTAAGTGTTTATGGACATTCAAGGATTAGGCATTAGCCTAAGCCAGTAATCTAGGCTATGTTACAGACATTGGAGAGAAAGCTTTTCCCAGGGCACAACTAAACAGGCATGATGACATTTACTGTCTGGGTGCCAAGCTGCCCATTTCTCTGCATTGGCTGCAGATGGACCCTTCATCGCCATAAGCAAGTCTCCTCATTACTGAATAACTAAAGGTAGGTGAGACATTTCAGCCTTGAAGTATCATAGAGTCATAGAATGGCTGGGTTTGGGTTGGAACCCAAATTATTACCTAAGATTATTAGAACCAATAATCTTAAAGATGATTTGGTTCTAATCCCCCTGCCACAGGCAGGGATGTCACCGACTACACACAGCTGCTAAAAGCCCTGTCTAGCCTGGCCTTGAACTGTTCATCCACAACTTCTCTGGGCGACCTCTGCCAGTGACTCATCATTCTCACAGTAAAGAATTTCTTCCTAGTATCTAACCCATCTCTCTCTGCTCTTTATATCTGACCTGTGTAAAAATGTTGCTTTCCTCTTTTTGATAAAGTCCCCTTTAAGCACTGGAAGTCCATAATAATGTCACCCCTGAGCCTTCTCTAGCCTGAACAACTCCAACTCTCTGCCTGTCTTCATAGGAGAGTCCTCTGATTAACTTTGTGGCCTTTCTCTGAATTTTTTCCAACTGATCCACATATTTCTTGTGCTGAGGACCCTAGATCTGGATGTAGCACTGCAGGTGGGGCCTCACCTGCTCTGCAGAGCAGAACAGAAGGGCAGAATCCTCTCCCTCAGCCTGCTGGCCATGCTGCTTTGGATTCATCCCAGGACACAGTTGGTTCTCTGTGTAGCAGACACACACTCTTGGCTCTGTTCACCAGCCAGAACACCCAAGTTCTTCCTCACAGGGCTGTTTTCAATGACTTTTTTTCCCAGTCTGTATTCATGCTTGGGTTGGGACCCATGCCCGGAGTCAGGTGCGAGAACTTGCATTTGCACTTGTTAAATGTAGTGTTTCTTGTAGGCCCGCATCTCAAGTTTGTCCAGGTCCCTTTGGATCTCATCACTTTTTTCTGTTGTGTCAAATTCACCACTCAGCTTTGTGTCATCTGCAAACTTGCCCAGGGCCCACTTGATCTCACTATTTTTGTCATTGATAAAGAGATCACAGAATACCTCTTGCAAGACAAAGCCTGGAGGGAAGCCAATTGACACCGACCTCACCCTGGACATGGAGACAGTGACCACAACTCTCTTGCTGTGTTCATCCAGCCAGCTCCTTATACATCTGTTCCAGCTTTCACATGCATGCTTCTCCAGTTAGGAGATAAGAATGTCTTGTTGAAGGCCTCATGGAAGTGTAGGTAGATACAGGTGTAGGCAGATATATCCTTCTAATGAGCTTCAAAGCGAGCTCTCTTCATTGACTCTTTTTGCATTTATATATTTATTTTAAAGAATACCTTCTTGAAATGTCTGAGATTTTATCCCAAAAGCATCCCTTTGCATTTAGCAGAATAGATTCTCTTTATCTTTGTTTTGTTGTGTTGGTGTTTTTTATTCATCTGTTTCAATTAACATTTGTTTTATCAGCCAACACCAATATTTATATACAAGAAGTACAGATGAGTTCTCAAAACAAGGTCTGTCTCTCACAGATGTATTCATGGTAAGAGTCAAATTGAATGACTGATACCAGCTGGCTTTTTATTTTGTCCTATGTTTTGATGTTGGATTATTTTTTTAGGCTTGAGGGTCTATATTGTAGGAAATTAATTCAACAGTGCGTGGCTTGCATTGCATGTATAATAGTACATTTTTTGGTGGAAACTGTGTGATACATTTTAAGAGTTACAGTTCTTGATAAGGGTGTGATTCAATTGATATATCTGCACTTATATAACAGATCATAAAATACAGTAACTAAGTTGAATTATTTTTATAAATTAAAATTAATTCAAAATAAGAGAATCTATTTCACATTTTTTGTAATTTCTTCTGTAGAAATTGGTAGCTATTAATGAAGTTTTATACTATGACCTTTCCTCCTAGTAAATAGTTCAGTAGAATTATGGATCAATTTCAGATATCTGCTTTTCATTTTTACCTCAATAAGTGCGAGATCATAGATCCATAGAATGGCTTGGATTGAAGGGGACCTTAAAGATCAGCTACTTCCCCTGACACGAGCAGGGGCACCTTTCACTAGATCAGATTGATTAATTCCCCATCCAACCTGGCTAACAGGGATGGGGCATCCACAATCTGCCTGGATAACCTGTTCCACTGCCTCAGTGCCTGCACAGTAGAGACTTTCTTCTTAATATCTACTGTAAACCTACTCCCTTCCAGTTTAAAGCCATTGTCACTTGTTCTGTCACTGCATGTCCCTGTAAACAGTCTCCATGTTTCTTGTGGGCTCCCTCCAGGGACTGTCAGGCTGCAATTAGGTCACCCCAAAGCTTTCACTTTTCCATACTGAACAATCCCAATTCTCTCAGCATTTCCTCAAAGGAGAGGTGTTCCATTTCTAATGACCTTGGTGGTCTGCTCTGGACTTGGTCTAACAATCCATGTCCTTCCTGTGTTGTGCCTTCCCCAGGGCTGGATGCAGCACTCCAGGTGGGGTCCCACCAGACCACAGGGGCAGAATCACCTTCTTGAACCTGCTGACCATAGATACTGGAAAAAAGCTGTTGCTTAACTGTAGTGTCACTTATAATGTTAGAAAGTTAACTCAAAATTTAGCTAAGCTATTCATACCAAAACTAGAATCCCTAGTTCTTTCTCAGCACCTAAACATAGATAATAGGGTGAGGCAATGACCTCTTAAGAGAAGCAATCAAGCAAATTTGTATCATTACTGCCTAGAAGTGATTGGCCAGGAAGGGCTGAAAGTATCCTAGAACATTCTTGAAAAAGGTTGTTACATCACTGGCAGCATTCATGATAAAAACAGATGCATGATGGCAACTTTGGAGACAATTAATATATTCATACATAGTATTTGTTCCTTGACTGTGAGTTTGACCTTAGTATTAGCCCTGTCTGTATTTTCACTAAAACTCATTATGAAATTTTTGTATGCTTCTGCACTCATATTTTGTAACAGAAGCCAGACTTCAGGGCTGGCAGAAACACAGAATAATAAAATGACAACATCACCCAATTACATTGAATATTAATCTCGTAGGTATTAAAGAAAACTCACATTGACAGAATCCACCTTCTTGAATCAAAATCAGAAGCAGATGTCTGTAAATGTCATTTAATGAATAATATAATAAATGTCGTATACTTTACATATTGACATTCAAAATTGCTCATAAACATTGGAGTTAGCAGGTGATAAGGAATGAGTAAAATCAACTCCAGTTTCACCCCAAGAAGCAATGCAATTTACATTTATGGGATATTATTTGTATGCATTATTTATAGAGGTTTTCAATGCTACTGGTTGTCTTATTACTTTTAGAGACTATTTTTCTTCTTATAAAGAGGATTATTACAGCAGAGCTGTTCACAGCTGGCTTGGTTGCCTTTGCAAACAAAGTTTTCATTCAGTCCTGGCCAAATCAGCCAGGAGGTGAAACTCTTGACAAGGAAGTTCAAGCAGGCTCTGTCAGAGCTGGCACATTGCGTGTGGAGGGCTGGCCAAGCATGAGTGCCTCTCTCTGCTGAAGTCAAATGCATCCTGACTGAACACCCCATGGCCTGCAGATGTGTGAGCTTTACTTGGCTGCACCTGAATCAGTTTAAATTGCCTTTTAATTGCCAGGTGGAGTGGTTGCATGACATTAATTTATCTCAGGAGCCATCCGATCTCAGTCTTTGGGATGGTAACTAGTTCAGAGGGGGAGATGACCCAAAAGTGAATATATAGTTCATTGCACTAAAGAAGGACGTGGCATATGTGACCATAGAAAATTGCTAAAAAGTGGTGGAAGTTATGCTCTGATATTTCTGTGTTGGAGTGTTTAGTGTCCCTCTTGCTCTTTTGAGTACTCCATTCTATTATTCCCACTATCTTGTGCTTTCTCCCTTTATTTCTTTTCACTTTCTTGCTTTTTGTATGGCAAAAATTTTGCCAACAAGAGAAGAACTAATATCAGATTACCTAGATCCACCTCACAGTGAGGACCTGCCCCTCTTGCCAATTCTTTCAGCAGAGCTGGACATGGTTGCAGCATTTTACTGCCAGCAGCACTGATATTGAGGAGGGTAGGAAGCTCATACCAGATATTCCCTACATACTCTCTCGCATCCTTTCTTATTTTTTTTCCTGCTCCTT
Source organism: Passer domesticus (assembly GCF_036417665.1). Lineage (NCBI taxonomy): Eukaryota > Metazoa > Chordata > Aves > Passeriformes > Passeridae > Passer > Passer domesticus. The sequence goes on along the minus strand of NC_087476.1, from coordinate 13,973,457 downwards.
TCAAAAGGAGTAATTCAGTCTGAACTTCCCTGTAGATTGTCACCTTTCATGCAAAGGCTGTAAAGTGTTGCTGTGTATAGGTGTACAAAATACAGGTAATAGTTTTCTCATATTATAACCTCCCTTACTCAAAGACTCTTTGCATAAATTCTATTTAAATTACCTCAAACTTTAAGATTATGACTACTGAAGAGTTTGCAGTGAAATTTTCTGAAAACTGAGCAGTGTTATCATTTCAAGGGCACTAAAAACTCTCCACACTAAAAAATCAAACACTGTATCTGTTTGAAAGAGGACATTAAGAGAGTGAATAGTTACACAGAAACTAAAATAAGAATTCCACAGACAGATAAGGATGCTAAGTATAAACTGTGGAAGAAACTGTGGCTTTGGAACTTTCTGACATTACTGATTTTTATTTCCAGCTTTGATATTACTGGTTGATATTGTTTCATTAAATATAAAAGTTTTGCATATCATTTCCCTAGGCTGTGTGTTTGGAAGAGAAGAGCAATGATCCAGAAAAATATGTCTTGCCCAGGTTTTATAAATTCTTTCCTCTGAAGCTTATTGACTTGTAAATTCCACTGTTTACAGTTTACAGTTACACCAACTTAGAATATACTCCAAACCTCAGACTGATGGTGGCACAAAGTAAAAGCATGTAATCCAAGTGCAGCATGAGAGTATAATTCATCTAATAAAATGTCTTTGTTCTTCATTAACTATGCCTTCACATGCATCTCTAGGTTCACAAAACATAACATTATTAAATGCTTCCTTTTCTTGTTATGTCCTATGCTCAGGACATATCTTCTTCATGCTTAAAGCAAATACTATTCACGAGTCATCTTTGTCCTTCAGAATTCAGCCTTAGTAACTTCCTACATATATGACAAAAGCAGAGGTAAATTGCAAAAATATGGTACAATATCTTTGGTGCTTTGCTAAGTAAGGATGAGAGCCATCCATGGGTACTACACTGCTGTTTAAATCCAAATTTGATTGAAATCTTTTGATGGATGTATTGGGGTTGCATGGCCAGGTTTTGATAGTGGGGGGCTGCAGAGGTGGCTCCTAAGAGAAGTTGCCAGAAGCTTCCCCCATGTCCAGCAGAGTGGATGCCAGATGTCTCCAAGGTGGACCTGCCACTGTCTGAGGCTGGGCCAACCAGAAATGGCAGCAACACCTTCATGATAACATGACTAAGAAAAAGGAAAAAGAAAAAAAAGTTATTGGGCAGATGTGATTGTGGCCAAAAAGAAGAGTCAGAATATGTGCAAGGAACACCCTGCAGATACCCAGGTCAGAGCAGAAGAAGGGGCAGGAAGTGTTGCATGTGCTGGAGCAGAGACCACCTGCAACCTGTGGTGCAGCCCATGGTGAGGCAGCTGCACCGCTGCAGCCCATGGAGGAGCAAAGGGATGCAGAGATCCACCTGCAGCCCAAGGAGGAGAGCCAGGCCGGAGCAGGTGAATGTCTGAGAGGAGGCTGTGACCCTGTGGGAGGCTGGTGCTGGAGCAGGCTCTGGGCAGGGCCCTGCAGACCTGTGGAGAGAGGAGCCCACACTGGACCAGGTTTTCTGGTAGAACTTGTGACCCTGTGGGGCACCCACCTTGGAGCAGCCTGTCCTTGAAGAACTGCATCATGTGGGAGAGTGTCTCGTGTTGTAGCAGTTTGTGGAGAACTGCTGCTCTGGGATAGACTTACATTGGAGAAGTCAATGGAGAACTGTCTCCTGTGGGAGAGACCCCACACTGGGGCAGGACAAGGACTCCTGTCCCTGAGCAGTGGCAGGAACACCTTGTCATGAACTGACCAAAACTTCCACTCCTGTCTCCCTGCATCACACAGCGGTAAGAGGTAGAACTAGGAAGGAGGAAGGGGTGGGGGGGAAGGTGGTTTTAAGATATTATTTTACTTATTACCCTGCTTCTGATTTTGTTAGTCACAAAAGTATATTTAAGTACTATCTCTAATTTGAGTCTGTTTTGCCTGTGGTAGTATTCAGCGAGTGATCCCTCCTGGTCCCTATCTCAACTCATGAACACTTCATTATATTTTCTCTCCCTGTCCAGCTGTGGAGGGGAGTATAGAGAGTCTTTTGTGGGTGCCTGGCATCCAGCCAGGGTCTACTCACAACTGTTCCTTTTGTGCTCTAGTGGCAATAATGATGATTTTTAAATTTTACTGGGGTGTTTTTTCTGGTACAACTGGTTTACTCACTGTAGAATGGCTGCTTCCTTCAATATTCATTCAATTTACAGTTCCAAACTTTCCTAAATATTGCAGCAAGGACTTGGAATGTATCCAGACAGAGTGCTCTGCCTGCTTCTTCCTGCCTTTCTTCTGCAAATTTGAGCACACCTGGTCATGTGAGTTGACATTTTGTTTTTGTGAAATTTTGTACCTTCTGTGACGTATTTCCTTCAATCTAAATTTTAACTGAGTTTGTACCAACTGTCGGGCAATAAGTTTTGCCACTAAATCAAGTTTAGCTCTGAAGTTTATTGGTTTTTCCCTGGCTTGGGGAGGAATGAGTCCCACATAAAATCATTTTATCAGTGATTTTATATGGGATGAAAGCTGCAGCAAATAAAAAAAAGCATGTGTGTAAATAACTTCAAGCTGAAGTTCAACTTGAACTTAGAGTACTTTGTTTGCTGACAATGATGTAGTTAAAATCCCCGAGGAATACAGCTTAACAACTGAGTTAAAAATCCACACATCATTAGTTTCATATTAATCTTATGTTTCCTAATGAAGTGACTTTTGAGAATGGCATTAGGTCACAAGTAACATTTAAAATCTATTACTTAATAACACAAACAATTTGCCTAAATGGCAGAGTTAAGGTTAGGTTAGCATGCAGCTTATCCTTGGTGGCCCTTTGCATTTGACCTATAATGATATTTTAAATATTATTGTTCTATGTGAGACAATATTATAGCAAATTTAACATATTTTTTGAAAAAATAATCTTTATTATGTATCTTTGTATTTACTTCTCGAGACTTTTTAGTCTGTTCATAGTTAAAAAAATGAATACAAATTTACAATGCTCCTAATATTTCCCAGCAAAGCTAAAATGGATGTATTTTCTCCTAAAATTTTGCATATCATTTTTCATACAGGATGTTAAACTCAGAAATTACTTTGGGAACAACTCCTAAACTGAATGGAGATGTGATTTTCCTAGAATGATTTTGGACTGATATATGGTCTGCTTAAAATTCACAATCTGTTACCTTCATAAATTAATTGAAATTTCCAAACTATATGTTTATACATATTAGTGGAAATTCTCATAAAGTTGGATGAGAATCTTTGAAGGATGGTTGGGGTTTTTTTGTTTGTTTTGTTTTGCTTTTCTACCCCAGTTAAATAAACGTTTAATTTGTATCTAGCATGCCTGTTTAGAAGACCACTAATCTTGAGGTCAAGGAACAATAAAAGCAAAGACTTCCTTGCTTATCTCTCCTAAGACAATGTAGAAGCTCCTCTATAATGACTCTGTCGACATTTACTGTTCACAGTTCATGCATTTCTCATAATCTCCAAAAAATGTCAGTATGTTCTCTAATGGGCACTTCTGGAAAACCACTTCAGCCTGTACTGTCTGTGGCCCTGTGCTATTTCTCAGCACTAGGCCACTGGGCTTGACAAAAAGGCCAACCTCATTGCTCTTCTGCGTAAGAGCAGATAAGGATGGCGAGGCAGAGCAGCCTGGGTGTGCTGCTAGAGCTGTTCTGTTACAGACTCTCAGCTCCCTGAACTCCTTCTCTTGGCACATATCCACGATGAGAGGGAAGCAACATTTCTTCAGAACTGCAAAGCACAGGAGGCATAATATGATGTTTCCTAGGAAAATGTAGGTAGGTAGAGCCCCTGGAGTTTTGTGATTTTCATTATGATCAAAGCAAATGTTTGCAGAATTGATCAAATGTTTGCAAAGCAGTTTATCATTGATTTTATGAGTAAATTTGGCAGCTTTTTTAAACTGAAATTTGTGTGTTTAATGTAAACAACATAGTGTTCTTCTGATACCATGGAGAGGCATTAATATCTACATGCAATTTTACATCTATTTTAGAACTGATGCCCTCCCTCGTGCCATTGCCATTCATAGTCTTTTATTAACTTTTCCTGCCTGCATTAGTACATAGAAAAGATGTGATTGACCTTCAGATAAGATGCATTTGTTTATGTGATAATGACATTTGTGTCTTTCCTATTCTAAAGTTCTTTCTATTTGTGAAAGAGTCAGGTTTTACATATTCCTCTCACACTTCAAGGGAGCTAAGGCCAAAATTCTTACCATCCTTCTCCAGAAAAAAAAAAAATTTGCTGCAGTTTCTGTAGCTGCAATAGATAATGAAAGGGCTCAATGGAAAAAGTTACTAGAGATCAACAGTGCATGCAACAGTAACAAAATGCAGGCTGTTTAACTAAGGAACTTTGTTCATTACTTATTTACCCTGATCCTACTAGAAACCTTTAACTTTATTTACATGCCCATAAACAATATATACAGTCAATTTTCCTATTAAAAAATTCTAATGCCTTTTCTGAATGTGATAAGTACTGTGAGAAAAGCTGGTATTGGCTTTAGAAACAAATAATACTAAACACTGGTAGGATTACAATATCCTGCCAAAAAAGAGAGTAAGAAACTGACCTCTTTTCCTCAGAGCAGGTCCCATGACCATTTGCAAAAATTTGTTGTGTGACTTCACCTTGATGAACACATTGTTTTGTACCCCTTGGACAACCCCGGAAAGTTAGGTCACTAAAATTTATTGATTAATGATTCTTTCACTACTCAAAGTTACATTTAAATCTAACAGTCAAAACTTCTTCTGCCTGCATCCTTGACATTTATGCTTTTATTCTGTAGAAATTCCACCCTACAAAGATATTCTAGGTAGAAAGTGATTTTTCTGGGGATTGGCAATTAAAGAGGCATTAGTTTTTACATTAGTTTGGTAGATTTGAGGACTATAGGTAATTTGTATTAGGGTTCCATAATTATAAATCATATTCAGTCAAGCTACTGAAATATCCTCATTTTAACTTGGAAGTATGCTGTGCAAACATAGGGGTAATGAGAATCAAAAGGTCCAAATGTGACCTTAAATATGTAGAGAGTGCAAAACCTCCTAAAATGAGTAAGATTCTTCAGCTTCAACATACCGGATGAATTGTGATGTGGAGATCTGTTTTATCTTGTGTTGATTACAAAAGAAACTTATCACTAAGGTCAAGTTTGGTGAAATTAATCCCACTGTGAGGCCCTGATGGTGGGGAAAAAGGGAAGTAGAGGAAACATGAGTTACAGTAGTAGCCTAATTAACACACAAAACAATGCTTATCATTAATATGTTTAACACTGTTGACGATAAAGGGAAAAATAATAAAAATATGAACATTCATAGTGTTGATAAATTACTAACAAGATGTTTACTTAAACGTGCTTTTACATTTATGTTGTAGTGAAGCATACATGGGCTTAAAAAGGAGCTTGTGGATATGCTGAATTAAAACACGAAATGTTTCTGCAGTATTTCACAGCATCCTTAAGAGATTCTGTCTTCTTTCATAAGGATATTTAATTTAATGCAAAGTAAATATAGTGCTGTGTACAGGTGAATGTACATCTCCTGCTGAAAGCTGGCAGGCAATCTTCTGGACGTGGCATGAGGTCTGACCAAGGATGAGCACTGCATAAGAACTATGAAAGACAACTTTGGAAATTAAGGAAAAAATTTAAAAGCTCCACCAATTTAGTAATCTGAAATCACTATTTTAAGGTTAATGAAGTGTGAAACAGGATATAACATAACTGGTTATGCAATGTAAGCATTAAAAACCCCCATGTCCCTTCCCCTCCTCCAACTCATATTAATCTAACTTTAAAGGCAAACCACCATGGTCTCTCTTCACTCATGCAAATATTCAGCTGAGTGAAAGCTAAGTGGTATTTCTTGACAGGTATCCTCAGGGAATTTTGAGCTGCAACTGCTGCAGCTCAAAAGATGAGTAAAACTACATTAACAGTAGAATACATAGTAATGAGACACAAAAAGTCATCAACCAATGGCTAAAAAAACCCAGCATCCAGTGTATTTATTTTTAATGTACCTGACCAATAATACTTTGTTCAGTATATAATCTTGATTCAAAGCCTATATTTAATGAACTATCTAATGAATTAGACTTAAGTTTGAATTTAAACCATCAAAATTATATATTAGAACTTCTTGGTTCAGATGCACATCTTTAAAAGTATCTGTAAATGTGTTTTCACCACACCTCTTTCTGTGTCCCAATAGACTTGTGTATGTTCACAGTGAAATCACCATCTCTCTGCTTTCTGAACTTAACTGTCATTTTTAGTCATTATCTCTTCTTTTAAATCTCAGAAACAGCATTTTAGTGGATTTTCAGTGTAGGCTTTGGTTTAAGCTGACCATAATGTTGAGAATGTCTCTTGTCCTGTCCTTTCAATCATCAGACTGCAATTTCCTGGGTGGGTCCCTGAATAAAAGGGAGCATGTAGCTACAGCTTCAAGTGGAGATTTATTTTAAGACAAAAAAAGCACATTATGGTCTAGGAAGTCTCCAGAAGATAAAAATGCAATGACCTTGTAAGGCAAAAATACAATTCCTCCTGAAGGGAAGAGGAGGGGCAGGCACTGATCTCTTCTCTGTAGTGACAGTGACAGGACCTGAGGGAATGGCCTGAAGTTGTGCCAGGGTAAGTTTGGGTTGAATATTGTTCACCCAGAGGGCAGTCAGACATCAGAACAGGCTTCCCAAGGTAGTGGTGACAGCACTAGCCAGAGTTCAGTAAGCATTTGGACAATGTTCTCAGGTAGGTGCCGTGGCTCCTGGGGTGTCCTGTGCAGAGCCAGGAGTTGGATTTGATGATCCTTCTGGGTCCCTTCCAACTCAGCTTATTGTGCGTTTCTGTAAAAAATAGAATTATATGGATGCTCTTGAATATTTTCATTGAATTTTTCAGATCCCTTTTTTTTCAGAAGCAATTTAATTTGACACTCACAAACATAAACTCTAAGCTGGGATAGTTTTAACCACACACATAAAAGCCAAGTGAAAAACCAACCAAACAGAAAACCCCAAATCCAAAACCAAACACAATGCCTCTCCCTTCCCCTTAAAAACACTCAGAACCTAACAGCAAAAAAACCCCCAAAAACCCAAGCAACCTAAAGAAGGCTAAATAATGACAACCAGTAGAATTTACCCAGATAATAAATAGATTATAATTTTTGTGTTCTGACCTCTTAATTCTGACATTTTAAATACATACTAAATGTAGATTTATAGACAATATTTTAAATTGACCTCTGTTACTATTAGTTGCAATTCCATTGAAGCTGAAAAAGTTGTATCTGCAATGATTTTGGCTGGGACTACAGTTGTATTCTTTCAGTACAGTGTAATTTTTGTCTGTTTATTTATGTTTATTTAGTTTTAATTTCCCTTTTAACCATTATAGATTTTGGTTTTAAATAAACTCTGCTTTTCATAGGGACATCTGCTTGTTCTGTTTGGCAATGTGTCCCAGTGATGATGTTTTTACTCTATCAGTTTCTAGTTCTGGAGTGGAATATTAATATTAGTGAATCACAGTGTGCATACAAGACAGCATAATGGAGAGGAATGGTGTGAGGACAAGCAGCACATTGTAATGAGCCTTAAGCATAAAAAACATGCACTGCTCCTGTAATAAGAAATGGTATGTACGAGTAATTCAAGAAGAAATGATCAATTCATAAGTCTTTGTAATAACAGAGTGCACAGAGATGGGAAATCTAGCAAGACTCTTGGGCCTACTTTAAAAGGAAAAGACATTCTGGACAGAATAAAATACATATTGTACTTTCTTATGTAGCTCAGAAAACGTCATTAATCTCTAGCTGTTGAAAAGCACACATAGATAGATATGTATATGCATATATAAAATATTATACAATTTGTATTGATGATAATTAAGCTATTAGTATTAATTTTAACCATCCATATAAAACACCAATAACCAAGTAGCATTTGGACACCTGCAGTTACAGAAATAGACCAGGGCAGAAATGTATGACTTCACTTAAATGAGGTGAAAATTAAGTTTCTTGACTTGCATAGAAAATGAGCAATGAGCTACTTCCGAGAGCAGCCATGCCCATTCATTCCATAGGGAATGGGCTATGGGAGTTTTTTGTGACTTGTTGGTAGAACATTTCAGGAGCTGTGTAAGGAGGGAGTGTTAATAAGTAGATGATTTCAAATTATTAGCCCTCTAAATCATACGTGAAAATGGCAATGAAGAAGCCACAGCAGAAATTACAAGGAAAACTTTTAACTTATTGTTACTTTATTTTCTCTTTTCCAGAAAAATACGTTTGCAGTAGCAAAATTAAAGCTTTAAGTAGAACGAACTTGTTTACTTTTTTCATTTTTATAATAAAACAAAGAATGATATCACCCCATGACTGTTTTTAAAATTATTATTATTTTTAATTTGCCAGCTGTTTCCACTGCAAGTAATAAGTGCAGCTTTAGCTTTAGTTGAAAGCTATAACCAATTTTCATGCATTCTATCTGGTTGCTGCAGAAAATCCCTATTTGTTAACACTTAGCACAGAGCATATGCTAAGCTTTTTTGCTTTCTGCTCTGGCATTTGAAATAAATAGTATGTTTATTAACTAGTATAAAATATTTGTTATGCTCATGCTGAAAGCATCAGTAGCCAAAAAATGGTTTTAGTTCACTTAGTATGTGACATGAATTTGCAGAATTCCTCATGGCTAGAGAAAAAGACCTGAATGAGTGCTACTGGGAAGAGGAGGTTGCTGCTTTCACTTAGAATACTGGATATTTGAGTGCTTGGAACAGATACTTACAAGAAATGAGACTCTCCACGTTTTTGTTAATCTTTGGGGTTTAATTGAAATAAATTATTGTGCCTGCCTGTGTTATAAACTCTGCTCCCTGACCAACAAAAACCATAAATGGGTATTAAGGATGTTTTCTCTTCCCAATTTGGACATCTAACTAAAAACAACATATTTCTGAAATTTCTATTTAATGATAATTGAATTTGAGGTTATTAAGGTTTCTGGAATGCTAACCATATTTTCATGTGTCTGTAGAAACCAAAACCAGCATTACACCTCTTTTATTAGGCATACTAAGGAGTTAAGTAACATGAGAGGAGTGAACTCACACCAGAACTGTAGAGTCAGGTCTACGCTAGATGGCACTTGAGGCTCCATTTATTCAGAATGTATTGAATTGCAGCAGCTGCAGCTTTGGTTCTTAACATTTTTGTGTCTGTTAGACATGAGTCATTAGTAATTCTAAAATGAGATTTAATAATTCTCACACAAGTAGTAAGCAGGGAATAAATATTTCATATTGTAACACATATTAAAAACATCTTGGCATCCTACATATGCCTCTGGAGTAGCTCTGTGGCATCCTTATGGAAGTCCTTCAGTGTATTCTGGAAAAACTGTTGCTTAAATAGCGTTCATAATTGCCCTCAGGCAATTTTCACACACTTCCCAGATTAGTCTCATATCACCTCTTGTTAGCTGGAGGTGATTTAAACAAACAGCCTTGGAGTGTGTGCACACAGCGCATCTGGGGCAGTGATAACGTCTCTCAAAATGAAAGCTTGGCTCACATCAATAACATCTTGGAAGTACACATTTAAACAAAGAAGGTTGCTTTGGTGGAATTTGAAAATATGCAAATTTCAAATACCATCCTTTTCCCCCCCCCTTTTTTTGATTGAAGGTCATGGAACCTTTTTTCTATTTTTTTCTACTGGCATATTTTCAGTCCTGGTACTGCACAAACTGTGGCAACTTCTTATGCTGGAATAAAAGGACAACGTTTTCTCCAGATTTTCTTCTCAGTACTGACTAACTTGCCCTTTTGACACACACACACATGAACAGAGCACTTTATATTTCTAACGTATTACTACAAGACATAGTAAAGGTGATGTTGTACGTGCAGTTGCTGAGTCTGCAGAGCAAAAATGTGATGAAGGGTAAATCAGAAAGCAAGTGGTTTTGTCCAGTGAAGGTATGATGCAGTGGATAATCCTATGAAAGGGCAGGTGTGATGTTCTGCAGACTGAGAGGCTGTGGTGCAGCAAACCCTCTCTTTCTTTTGGAGATCGTGACTGTGCTTTTTCTGTAGGTGCTTGTTACCTCTTGTATGTTTTCACCAAATGTGTGATCTTGTATATATGTGGAATATCCATTCTAATTATGATCTTAGACCAGGGTAGGAAAGTTTGTGAGTCTCTGTGGGTCGCACCCTTTCAGTGTCCAGTGGCTAATGGTTGGTGATGGGTGTGAGCTCTGCAGGCCCTGCTGCACTCTCACCCGTCACACTGCATCCACATTCACACCGAGACACACCTCCTCTGCTTCTCTTCTTCATGAGCCTGCCATGCGTCTCCTTGTGCTCTAATCATCCACAGGTTTAATGGCAGAAGAGATTCATTCTCCACAGAGCTGGCTCTAAGAAGTGCTGAGCACAATTCCAAGGGAAGCTAAGGTCAGTGTTAAGCACTTAGCAGCTCCAAAATATCTCATCCCACACATGATGAGCAGTTGTGCAAAGGCAGTTATGCCTAGTAAGAGGAATAAACAGCCTTCAAGGTGAAGAACAGTACTTTGTAGATTATTCTTAAGGCAGAATTTCTAATGGTGAGCTAGAGCAGGCTTTTTGTGGAGCATTAAATCTCCTTTATTAATAACGAAATCAATTATCACACTCCAGCAATTTACCATTAACATTCGTTCTGCATCACTTCAAATGTTGAACAGCTATAATCATAAGCAAAGAATTGAAACAAAGAAAAGCTGTCCCCTAATTCCCCAAATAGCGTTTTAATTAAATTTCCCGCAAAAGGATAGCATTCACATAACAAAAAAGGTAACATAAATCGCACGGTCCTTAGCTACTGTCTTAGACATTAGCATTTTACTACCTATTGTTGACATAGCTGTAATTTGTCAGGCATGTCTTTAAAATGCATTTTTATCCTACCTTATACAAGGATTTAGTCCATCTTATATTATCCTAAGATATCCCCCATAGCCTCTGCCAGGGTGAAAGCAATCTGCATGCTGTGCTTTAATCTACAGGGCACACTTCAGCTGGTTAGCATTCCTGAAGATGAACACGTTAATATAGCATTCTTCAGAAACAGTACACACCTGACTGAGACACCACAGCATGCTTTCAAATTGGGAAGGGGCAGGATTCTTATAAGACAATGAGACAAAAAGGTAAAGTATGCATATGTGCGAGTGCATGTCCTAGGTCAGAGTCACAAGGCAGGAATAAATGTTTAGAATTGCATATGAGGTTTTACCTATTAATTCTTTAAAGTATGCTTTATCTATCTGTGTTGGAAGGAAAAATCCTGTTTTAATACCAGTTAATTAATAACAGAGAACTTTAAGATCATTTTAGACTTTTATGCTAAGCAGGTTCAAGGTTTTGCCAGGAAGAAAACTGCAATGTTCAGTCTATGTTTGCACTAGTGCTTTCCAACCATTAATCTTGTAAAATACTGCCTGGTGCTTGCTTGACCACTCTTCATTCTTTTTGGTATTTACATGTCCTTTATGTTAAACACTTGTGAAAGCTTATGCAATGCTGACTTTTCTATGCATGGTTTGATTAGACCAAGGTCACACACAACTGTCACTTTCTTAAGCATTTTACCAAAACAAAGTTTGCATCAATGACATTTTCTTGTTTCGTTTTAAATAAATAATGACAAGACTCTCTCTAGCTGGCCTGCTGCTCAGGGTTAGCAGATGCTCTTTGTTGCACAGTTCTGTTTCCCTATGGAATCAACAGCAGGATGTGTGGGAGTAGTTTGGGTTCACTTTGCTTTCTTTAATTCTGGAACAGACCATCATAAACATGTTTCAGGACTCTTACCCCCTATTCCTTGACACATTCCCATAAAGTGTAGGGAATCTTAATTTGTGTGTACATAAATAAAAATAAAAAATCAGTCTTTCTTCTATGTGTCACAGCTTTCACTTTCACTGCACAGCCACAGCAAATAAAATCTTCCATTATGTATTACCAAGGATGAACTTTTGCTTAGGATAAAATCTTTGGAAGATTTTGTGATAGCATCAGTGGGAGACTGTTGACTTGCTGTTAATTGACAAGTTTGGAGAAACAATTTTTGAATGGCTTTGAGGAAAATTATACAAATCACATAGGAACATTCAGTCTTGATCTTAACAGGAACATTTCTACAGAAAACAGTAAATAACACTAGCACAAGGTTTGACTCTGTGTTTTAGACTTTAAGCTTCAGCTTCAGTGTTGTGTTTTTCACACAGTAATATGCAAGCCCCTAATTACTGCATAAGTCTCTGGCCCCCAAAGGGATTTTAAGCTATTTATACCAGTGGAAGCAATCTAAGAAACAAACCAAAAAAAAAAACCAAAACCAAAAACAACCCAAAACAAAAACAAATCAACTCCCTCCTCCTGCAAAAAAAACCCCTGTTGCAGAACTTGAATTAACACAAATGTGCTCTAAAGACACTTCCTTTTTTTTATTTTTTTGACAAATGCAACACAGTACTGAATTGCATAATAATATTGGAATTGTAAACAGATTTACTCTTCCCATGTCAGAGAATTTGATGCAATAAAGCTCTGTGTTAAGACCAATATGATAATTAACATGTTGTGAATTGTGGTGCAGGAGAACTGTGGTTTGGTACTTTTTTTGTGATTTAATTCTTTCAAATGATATGTGTGACTCATGCACATGTATAAAAGAAGAGTGACAAGAGGGTGAGCAAGAGCACTCAAGCTTCTTTGTCTTGTGCTGGCAGCATGAGATGCCTAAGGTGGGAGCATAGCCCCTGTAACTTGTTTACACAGCAGGTAGAGAGAGTGAGAGAGAGGCTTTTGCCAAGGGTGATGCAGAGGTTAAGTGAACAGAGCTGCAGTCTGGACCTGACTCTCTCTCTTCCATAGTGGAGGATTCTGGGGCAGTCTGCCCCTGATTTAAAAGGCTGGATATGATGATGGTTTCAAAAGGAACTGCACCCAGACCTTGCAAGATGTTGTTGTTCTTTTGGGTATTTTGGGTGGTTTTATTTTTCATAGTTTCCTAAGGCAAACTTTCTTTTGTTGACTAAATTACAGGAAGCAGCTCTCAGAATCACAACATGAAAATCTATTTGTCCATTATACAGAGGAGGCAAAAGCTTTCAGTGTTAGGAAAAGGCTCTGGGTCTGAATTTAGTTCTTTCTCAATCTCATTCACATTTAGCTTGTGAGCTGTTGTAACTCCTGCTATGATCACCTGCTCCTATAAATTACATACAGTTGTAACTCACTAGGACAAAAGGAAGAATAAATGTTACTATTACCGGATGCTCTTTGGTCAATCAGTTCATTGCAACAAACCTTATCCCTATCACTGTCAAATGGATCTTCTGACATTTGCAAATGTGTTACAGTGGAATGAGGATTTAAACACTTGCATTTATTTTGTATTTATTCTTACTCCTGTTTTATTACCGTATTTATACTTATAGTTTATTCTGACTAGAAAATAGTTTTGTTAACAAAACGAAAATTCAAATAAGTAATTTTAAAATGTTATTTTTAAATGTGTGTGTGCAGGGCCAGAGAAGTGTTTGCTCCCCTATACTTGGCTCTGATGAGGGCACACCTAGAATGCTGCATCCAGTCTTGGGCCCCTCACTTGGAGAAAAGCTTTGAAGGGCTGGAGCATGTCCAGAGAAGAGCAAGAGATATGGTGAATGTCTAGAGAGTGTCATGTGTCATATGAGGAGAGGCTGAAGGAGCTGGAGGTGTTTGGTCTGCAGAAAAAGAGGCTCAGGGTTGACTTTATCTCTCTCTACAACTACCTGAAAGGAGGTTGTAGCCAGGTGGGGTCTGTATCTTCTCACTGGCAGCCAGTGATAGGACACTGTCCAAAGTTGCACAAGGAAAGGTTTAAATTAGGTACTAGGAATACTTTCTTTACTGAACAGAATGTTAAGCATTGGAATGGGCTGCCCGGGGAAGTGGTGAAATCCCTGGAGGTGTTCAAGAAATGACTGGGTGTGGTACTCAGTGCTGTTGTTTAATTGACAAGGTGCTGTTCATTCAGAGGTTGAACTTAATGATCTTGGAGGTCTTTTCCAACCTTAATGATGCTATTTATTATTCTATGATGGAAATTAATGACACTTTTTCTCTTGGAGTGTGTTGTAACATGGACTAAAGTTGCTTTTGAATTGATATGCATTCACGGATTTCAAATAATATAACAGAGTTTTCAAGTTATGAAGGGAAGGTGTTGCAAAACCAAATAAGACCTTTTATCCGTTTGTGTTATTCTCATGGAAAGGAGTCTTGATAGCATGTAATGCTTAGTTGTCTTCTGCCACCAGAGTATTAAATATTTGGGGAAAAACATATGAGAAGTGATAGAGTTAGAATGTAATTGCAGGTAAATCAATAGTGGGCATAGTGAAATATTTCACATGAACAAGATATAAACAAGCATCCCAGGGTTACTAAATTAGACTGTCAGAACCAATTTTATCACAGTGGATTCTGTCTCAGGTGCAGAGGAAATCTGCTGTTTAAGAACATTGAAATCTGTATTTACCTTGGCCTGTGGTTGAATTTGCCTTCCCAGAGGAAGGGAGTAATGCTTGATAATGCATCTTTCCCCTGAAATGTAGCATAAAGCCAAAACAGCATTGGCACTAGACTGGCATACTTTTGGTCACTAGACATGTACATGTAGACAAAAATCAAGGATTAAGAAGATTCCATCTTTATGGGATTAGATCTACGTTCTATTAAATTCAAGGAAGATGAAGTTGAAGGAATCTTAGAAAACTCTGAATGAGCAACCCTTAAAAACTCTTCAGCTCTAGGTCTATATCCTTTCTGGTAAAGGAAGAGATAATCCATCAAGACAGAGAAAACACCAGTCCCTACTAGTCTTTCTTTGGTGTATAAAATTCAATAGCTAACAGCTATTTTTTCCACTCTGAGTTGACAGGCTTCCTCACTGAGGAGTAGGAGCTCCTCTATGAATTCTGTGGAATTTGTTTCATTTCAAATATGCCTTTCTATACATCTTTTAGGATAAAAAAGAGTCAAATGCTTGGTGGAATTAAGGGATGGAGGGTTGTTTTTCACTGGGTGGGTTTTTGTCTTTTACTTTTCTGTGAAACCTTTACTCCTAGAGGAGTGTGTTGAGGGAGTCAGTATATTAGCAGCTATTTTTAACAACTATAAATCATGGGCTGGGAACACTAATAATCTTGAGGAAGCAGAAATAAATGTCTTGGAAGAAAGCTTTACTATTGCCTCTGTACAAGGTCAACAATAAAAGAAAATGGTGAGCAGATACTTTCGTCTCTCTTGGGTGCTCTTCTGGGAGAATACTGATATTACTTATGTGATATTGCCTGTCAATAACTGGGGGAAATTCCATGAAAAATCCTAACAAAACATTTGCATGTCTTCAATTAAAAAAAAATGCAGGTCAGAGGCTCAGAGTCCAAAAGGCTCCTGAGTATCAAAATACAATAAAAAATTAACTGTCAGTTCTCTGGGTGTAATCCCTAGGTTGTAAATGGGCCTAGTTTAGTTATTATTTCTAAGATAAAAAAATATATTGGACAGCAATCTTGAGACTTCTGGAGGCAGCTGTTGGAAGAATTTGTCAAAATGATCTTATGGAACAGAACCATAAGATCTGTTATTGTGCCAAAGCAACTTGGTAGAAGGTCTCCCCCTGGTTTACATCTTGATGCTTCCGGATCTATATTTTCAGTTTCTTGAAAATACAATGATTTGCATTCTTGTGGCTTTAGCATAGGAAGCTGATGTTCTGTGAGCAGAACTTGTGCTGCCTCATTTTCTCTTGCTTTCAGCTATCAGCTTGTCTTCCTCGTCTTCAATATATAAAGCTAATAGAAGATCAGATTTCTACACCCAGGTCTCAATTTTTAGAATTGCAGTAAATAAAGGAAGGGATTTAAAGGTTAGTTCTACCCAATAACTTTACAATGTATTGACAAGTAGTTGTCAGACTTGAGTGTGGCAAACAAATTGACCAACTAAACTAAGCCCTAAATCTGATTTCCTCTAAAAAAAAAAAATCAGAGAGGAAAACCAGAAAATTGCATGGAGACCTCATGCCACCTTCCAACATCTAAAAAGGGCATACAAGGAAGCAGGAGGGGATTCTTCATCAGGCACTGTAGTGACAAGATAAGGAGTAAAAGGTTCAAAATGAAAGAAGGGAAATTAATGTTGGATATACAGAAGAAATTCTTTACTGGGCGAGTGGAAAGGTAGTGGAACAGGCTGCCCAGAGAACCTGTGGATTCCTCGTCTCTGGAAGTGTTCAAAGCCAGGTTGGATGGGACATTGATTCTAGTGGAAATTGTCCCTGCCCATGGCAAGGGAGTTGGAACTAGATGATTTTTAAGGTCCTTTCCAACTCAGGCCATTCTATGATTCTAGGATTCTATGATTCAATTATATACATAATTTAAAACAATGGAACTATTATGAGAATAGAAAGAGATGAAAGCAATTATATAATGTTTTATTATTTCTTTCATTTCAGGGCCTGTTTTACATCTGTCAAGGCTAATTTATGAAGATATTTTAGATAAAATATCATTGAAATATCATCTGAGTTTCCTCTTTTGATAAGTTTTATTTTTTTTCCTAGTGGTTCCTTAAAGAAAAATTGAAATAAATTATATATACTTTTTATTCTATGTATAGAAGCTACATTTTACAATTAAATACTTGAATCTCTGTAGACTAGTATTTTTGAATTTACTTAGACATTCTTCAGTGGGTTTATGTATTATGAAATTTACAGAGATTGCCAAATTCCTCAAATATTTATCAATTTCCTGGTTCACATAAACTGCTTCATGCCATTAACTAGCTTGACTTCGAGGAATTCAGATAAGACAATCAGATTAATGAGTAATATGATGGTTTCCAGCCATTCTAGAAGAGACAGATGACAAAGGTCTAAGGTAGGGTTGAGTGTTCCCTATGGTCTTGGTCTAAGGGTGGAGGAAGAACCACTTTATTATTTCCTCACCATGTGATTAAAGGATGATTTTTTTCTTTCCTCCTATGCTCCTTCCAAACACAATCAATCATTACTCCAAATAGGTTCTAAAGTTAGGACTTTTTTTTAGTTAATAACTACCTGTTAGCTTCCCCTGCTCTCTACTGCTAACAAAACAGCTTAAAGGATCTGAACAATATAAATCAAAATCTTACAATTAATTTTAGTGATGTCTTTGGGTGTGCATGTATTGTATTAAAAAAGCTGTGCTGCTGAAGTCTATTTATTTAACTGAGGATTGTTCACATCCATTAAAAGAATAATTGTTTCTGAGATTGTTTTACCACTTCTCTAAAACAAGTTTCCAACTTTGGACACTTAAGCTTATATTTTTTTCTCATCAGTTCTTAAATTGAAGGGACAATACAAATCAAATGAGTATTTACAATACAAAAGAATCTTACATCAGGAGAGCAAAATAAGGCATTATCAGAAAGTTGATCAAAATTAAAGTGCAATAGTAGTAATAGCAATAAATGATGATAGGTGTTCTGATTTATAAGAGAAAATTACATAGAATCATAGAATTGTTTAGGTTGGAAAAGAGCTTTGTAATCATTGAGTCCATACATTAATTCAGCCAAGCCCATCCCTAAAATATGTCCCTAAGAGTCGCATCTGCACATCTCTGAAATACCCCTGGGGATGGTGACTTAACCATTGCCCTGGGCTGCCTCTTCCAGTATGTCAAAATGTTCATTAAAGACTTAAAAAATCAGAAATAATAAAGCTGATTTATGCCATGAAAGCATCTGGTGGTAGCAGAAGAAGGGAAGAAGGATCTCTGAGGGACTGTCAGGCAGGGCAATAAAACTTGGTCTCTCTTAGGGAGGGATTGGCTTGTCAGCTGAAAATGGGGGATATGCAGACACTGGACATGGAAATCTGCAAATGGGCCAGAAGGATGTGAAGAGATGGGGCTTTGTGGCTAGGTAGCAGTTTGAGATGCAGATGTGGATAATTAAGAGCTGTAGAGCTGCTTGCCTCTATTCATGTTGTGTTTGGGGAAAAGAACTTTGTGCATTTTATTTAAATAAATAAAGTTATGTGAAATTGTATCTTTGACTTATGTCTGCAATTTTCTTACTCCAATTGAACTAACCTTTCAAGCCCTCAAATTACAACCAATGGGCTTAGGTCAGAGGAGCAATGGCATTTTTTTGTTGTTCCATTTGCATTTCATATTGTGTACCTGTTGTACATAAGGAATGGGCTTTATTTCTTTCAACATGAAATTATATGAGCTTAAATAAGACTTTCCTATTGAGGCTACCCATACAAACTTATGGTAATAAAGCTGCACAAGTGTGCTAAAGCATTTCATTAGGGATTAAAACCTCTCTGTCTACCTCTCCAGGGTGAAAAATCATCAAAACTGCTAGTGGTTTGACCTGCTGCTTCTCTTACTTTTTCAACTTTGAAATGTGTGTTTGCCAAGTGAATTGAACTGAACACATTTTGTAAGCTGTCATTCCATATAGAGATTTACGGCTTTCCATTTCTATTTAGAATTAAAGAATGATGGTGTAGCCCTTTCCTGAAAAGTCCAATAAAACTAAAGTGATGCACCCAGTATATAATGAGAACTAAATGAAGCTTTCAAAAACACTAGTAGCTATGCGTCTCTGTCAAGCTGTCATTTATCACACAATCAAGCCTCAAGCAGAAACCAAGCCTCAAAGTGGCATTACAAAAACATGTTCTTGAAGTCTTGTCGAAAAGTTTTCAGAAGAACATTGTCAGAAATACTTCGTTTCATTCACTTGAAAATCCAGAAGTTACTAACTAGTGGGCAAACACTTCTTGGACAGGTATCAAAAATGATAGCTTCTACTCTATGTATGAATTTCAATAAATGTTTAAATTATATTTTC
The DNA here is from genome assembly GCF_036417665.1 of Passer domesticus. Taxonomy (NCBI): domain Eukaryota; kingdom Metazoa; phylum Chordata; class Aves; order Passeriformes; family Passeridae; genus Passer; species Passer domesticus. The sequence goes on along the minus strand of NC_087476.1, from coordinate 13,954,364 downwards.
CAATGGTTATGGTGTTTGAATACATACAGCTCAACATCAGTAATCAAAGAGCTTTTTACAGCTATTATAATAGCTTCTTCCTTTCTAACATTAAAACATCTGTTTTTATATCATGATTTTGGTTAAAAAAGACCTCTGCAAGTCATCTAGTCTAGCCTTGCTCTTGAAGTAGAACTGCCATGAACACTATGTCAGTCATGATTTTGTTCAGGTGCATCTTGGAAGCCTGCAGGGATAGAGACCCTGGTTCTTCTAAGTCACAATACCACACCACACTTGTGATGAAGTTTTTCCTGAAATTCAATCTGAATGTCATAAACAGCAGCATGTGGTTTTGGTTTTGCTGTTGCATTTGCCACTTCATCATCTCTGTCATTCCTTGCAAGTAGATGTGGTTGTTATCAGGAGGACCTTAGTCCCTCTTGTCACCAGAATATGTGACCTAAGCGTCTTCAACCTCTTTCCTCATGGTCTAGATTCCCTACACAGTACCTTCCAGCAGACCCTCTGCAGTTTCTCCACACCTATCCTTAATGAAAGCAGAACAGGATGATAACTTCTTTCAGTCTGCTTCCTTTTTCTAATGTAGTTCTGTAGGAAGTTAGTGTTATGGAATGAGAATACACTTCCCTTGTATTCAACATAGTGCCCATGGCAGTGTCAGCAGGATGCTCCCCTCAGCCTGTGCTGTTGTGTGGAGTTATCCTGCCCCAGATGCAAAAGTGGGAGCCCCTCCTTACTGAACCTCATGAGGCTTCTGTTGGCCCAGTCTCCATGTCCATGCATGTTATACAGAATGGAAGTTCAGACATATTGTTCAACCACTTCCGTCCAGTTAGTAAATCCTCTCTAAAATTTGTCACTTCTATGATTAACCAAATCACTGACCACAGTATCAAAGAGAGCAGGAGTCAGTATCGGTCTCTGTGGTACCCTGCACATCCCAGCCAGTGACCACTTGCCATTAGCTCTATGAGGGATAGCACTGTAGTGAACACAGTGCTCTCAGGTTCTTTTGAGATTCAGAGAGCTTAATATGACTTCCTTTCAGTTTACAAGAATACTTGAAAAACATTCTGAAACTACACTAGGTGCCAGAACCCCAGCAGCTACAAAAACATTTCAGGATGGCTCTTTTTAGGTTGAATAATTAGAAAACATTTCCACATTGTTTAATTAATGTCCCATTAAGATAAAGAATATTTTTTCTTCAAAGAAATATTGTTACAAATAATATAAAATACCTTTAAGGCTACAAGAATATTCTAAAGACACAAGAAAAGCACCAGAAGCTTTAAAACTTTTCAAGTAAATCACATTTTTTATTGTTTTTACTTTCTTCTTTCAGGGGCAGCTGTTACCACTCCTGCCCACAATTATTTCTGCCTGCAGTTTAACTGACTTAGTCATCTTGCCTTATGATTTATGAAACATCTTAAAGTAACCTAAATTTCAGGAACAAAATTGTTTCCACAAAATTAGAACCCACACAAGAAAAGAACAAATCAAGGTCGTCTTGTCCTTTTCATTCTAAAAGGCACTCTTTAATTTATCACTATTAAATAACTTCTTGTGTCAATAATGTCTATGAATCTTCACATGCATTTACAATCTCAGTGTTCAAAGGTAAATACAAACAGCTTAAACAAAGTAGGAGAGTAAAATTCTACAAGTTTATGGGAACAACAAGTTTATGGGAATTCTATGGTGGGGTCTATAATATGAAGGCATTGTATAAAGCAGGTTAAAAAATAAGAAGTTTTATTTTCATCCTTCTTTCAAAGTCAGCTCTTTTCTGACACTCCAAATGCTGTCAAATTCCAGATGTAGAAATGCATTTTGACTATCTTGGTAAACCTTCATTAACCTCACAGAGGAAGACAGTATAAGTGATGACTTTTAGAGGAGTTGAATAGTTTACTGTGAGGTCCCTGGGCAATTCTGTCCTCTCTTGTATGGACCCCTACTTGAAAAAGAATATAAAAATATTATATCTAAGTGTGGCCTTCTGTAGAAATATGCCTGCAGCATATTCATTATCACCTTTTGACTGTCTATACCTCTGTTCTCCATTTTTTTAGTAAAGATAATTGATACCTGAACACTGCTTGGGATCCTGAATAATTTAGTCACCTGTAAAAAGGTACTGCTTAGTCCTCAAACTTGCATCACAGTGTAAGTGTGTCACCTCCACATCTGAAAATAGCAACACAACTTGAATGAAGTTGACTTAGATCTTCTCTTTTCACTGAATAGAATGATGTCCCTGGGAGCTGGAACAGACACTGCAATTCAGCAAGGCCTTTAATGTGATCTATGCTACTTAAGATCCCTGTGGTACTGGCAAAGCTATTAATGAGAATAAGCTTTCAAGTTCACTGCCACCTGGGCTTGCATCTGACAACTCTGATCCAGAGGGTTCTGTGTATTTTAAAATAAGGGGCACTGCTTCCACATATAGCACACGACTATTTCTCCTTTTAACAGCTAAACCTCCATTGACCAACTTCAGCTGTTATTTGCTTGCCTTTAAAGATGATAGAGTGCTGTTGAAGTAAAAAAAATAGTGTCTTGGCTACATTACAAAAGTAATGGAAAAACAAAGCCAAGGAACATTTCTGAAGTGGTCTAAGTTTCTTTTGCTCTCTCTCTCACTTATTCCTGATAGGAAAAATAAATCTTTAGAAGGAAACTCATACACCTCTTTCTTTTTCTAGTTGTTTGGGTTTTTTTTTAAAATATAAACCATTAAACTGTGTGACTAGCTAACAGTTCACTAAGCTCCTGACAAAGTGATATAATCTTTCTAAAATAAACACTGGCAGTGTACCAGCTGCAAACATTGTTCACTTCAAAGATAGGGAATGCAAGCATAGAGAGATAAAACTGGGTCCAAATATTGCTGCATTTTTCACTTGTTTAAAACAAAATTTAAGGATCTCTATACTTCCTGTTGTGTCCAAGACAGGTCCAAATCTGCAGGGACCCACTTCCACATAAGAAATTGAAGTAGATATTAATCTTGTTCAATTTTTTTATTTGTTTGTCACTGCTGTCTTTCCCAATGCCTAACCAATGTGCTTCTCTGAGGCATTCATGGCCTTGGCAGATGCTTTTCTTCCCAGAAAGGTGAGAAATCCAGTATCCAGAGATGCTGTGAATTCTCCTACCTGTCTCTTATACTTTTTATGCCAGAATGTAATTTACTTACACTTTAGTGTCTTCAGTACAGTAAAGTGTAAGTAAATTACATTCTGGCATAAAATACAGCTATGTATTGAAGGTATAGCATGGGGTAATTTTTAAATTGTTGCTTTCTAGGCCTCTGATTTTGCCTGTTTCCCTGTTCTATGTAGACCTTTACATGTTCTCCCTCCTACCTTCCTCACGTGAATCTCATTTGAGTTAGAAAATTCTCATTTGGATTAGAATTCTTATCTTAATTAGAAAATTTTCCTTTGAATTTCATTGGAATATGGAAAGCTTCTGAGTGTGAGTGAAGGAATATGAACCACCCTTTCTGCAACATACTGTGTGTTTGCATGTCTTATCTGCCTAGTCTGAGGAAAGCATAGCAAACAACAATCAAAAATATCTCCTGTGTCAGCAACCTGTGTGGAGAGAGGGCTGGTGCTGCACAGAAGAATGGTAAAAGCATTTTTAGTCCAAAATATACGTGTGTACAATAGACAGCTTTTTGAAAACAATAAGCAAGAATACAGGGAAATAAAATTACTCCTATATGTGGATAAAATATTAAAAAATTACGGGCTAGTGTTAAAAAGGGCAAATAATTCAGTATAAATTAATAGATCCTGAATAAGAATGTGTAGCTCTCACAGTAATTTCTCTGAAAGCTGCTGACACAGTACAAAGCAGAAAAAAGTTGTATCTGTATGTAAAGCACAAGGGGAATAAACACAAAGATAATTCACAGAGAAGCACAAAGAAAACATGATGATAAAGGGGGCAAGATCAAAATCTTTGCAGAAGAAATTTTAAAAGTATAAAGTTGTGATAACAATATGCATATGTAAAATTGTGAAAGTATGGAGAAAACTTATGAAAAATGCCCTACCTCTAGGTTAATTATAGCTTAAAGACCATTATGTCAGAGGAGACAGACAAGAGAAGAAAAGCAATTCATAACATTGAGGACACAACCAATTAGTTGAAGGATAAGAGTTTGCATAAATGCAAGTAGTGCAGAAAAATAAAAGGTTTGTAGAGTGTGCAGCAGAACAAAGAAGCTGGACAAGTTAGCAGAATAAAAACAAAGAGGTAATTGAAGGCCAAGTAGAGAATGATGTATGGATGATTGCTCTAGCCTGAAAAAGCTTTCTCAGTTCTATTCAAAAAGTACACTGCAACTGAACAGAGGCAAATTATAGTTTAACTAAAAACATATTCACCATAGAAGTATTTACATAAGAGTAGTAGAGCAAGAAAAATGCACAGTCTAAAATCTCAGGTGCTGCAGAGGGTGAAGGAACTGCCCCTTTCAGCTGAAGTGAGTGAACTTGTGAAACACTGACACAAAACTTAGGACAAATGATTCTCCTCATAAACAAATGAGATAGAAAAAAAAAAGCATTCAGAATATCCAGTGTGCTGCAGCAGCCTTCCAGCAGACCTGCAGCATTTGTGACTGGGACACCCTCCACCTACACTATACATAGAGAAGGATACAATTCTTTGGAAATCACAGCACCTTTTCTGATGTGTTCAGAAAACTACAGGGGAAGAAAAGAAAAAAAAAATAGCCCTCTAAAACCAAGTAACGGAGCACACAAGTAAAGAAAAAAACATTGTTCAAGTCTGAGTCCTCACTGTGGTGAACTGCAAGTTAGTCTTTCAGAATCCAGTGCAGCTTGCTTTCTTAAAATTAGGAGACGTACATATTAAGAAGTGTCCATTACAAATTAGTTACAATGCAAAAATATGAACTCAAAAAGCAAACATATTTAGTCTTTCCCAGCTGAAAACAGGAAAATAATTATTTCCAAATAATTTCCAAAGGTCATATTGACAAATAACACTGTATATAGCAAGCAATTTCCTGATAGGTCGTTTTGAATGTATCTACTTACAAATGTAGAGAATACTATTTGCAGTATATTAGGATAACTGATCTCCGAATATGTCAATAACCCCCAAAAAATATTGTAAATCAATATTCAGCAGATGTTTCAAAAATAAAATATGTATATCATTACTCTAGAGTGTTGCAGCTATAGCAGGTAGTGATGAAGTATCCCTTAAAATATGGAAATATTATGATGTAACCAAAGGACAATTTATATATTACATTGCTGTGAAATGGGCCTTGGGGCCTTCTTCTGTCAAAAACTTCTTAGCTGCTTCTGTATGAGGCTTTATATTAGCAGGAAAAAAAAAAAGATAAATGCAAATTAGAAGGCTCTGGCTATGCTGTTTCCTTGAAAAGAGTTTTAAAACAATGATGTTCATTAAAAAAACATGTTCCTAAAAAGAAAATCCACTTCAGAGCTTCATGGCCAGTTCCCACCCTGCCCCAAGGTGAAAAAATATGCAGAGGCCAAAACCCACTCTAGTGGCAAGAGAATGAGCTGTCAGTAGATATTAAGTAGACAGGTACTAGCACCTTCTAAAGGTTCCTTAAGAAAAAAAAAAATCGTACTTTCAGACTAGCTTTATGAAGTATGGCCTCATTCAGAAAACATTGCAATGGATAAAGTTGCCCACAAAACAGAATATAAGTACCCTTACATACCAGCAAGCAGTGGAAGTTTGGGTAATAAATTTTTCTGCTGAACTTGCTTTTCTTACAACACCAGCCACAGGTCATAAAAACCCCAAACAGGAGATCTGAAGCATTTGGCTGGACAACAAGGCACTTTCAGTGTATATAGAGCAGGAAAGGTAAATAGTGTAAGATAAAGAAGAAATAAAACTTCAATGAAATATAGTTTGTGTTTTTCCTGTGGGCAAACAAGCCACCTCCTTATAGGGTTCTGTGCACAAAGCTGGGTAAGTGGATGACAGAGCATATCTTTATCTTCCTCTCTGGCTCCACATCCAGGTCAGCTCCAGAATGTGTTCTACAACAGTTGGCATCTTTAAGAAGTTTATCCTTGACAAGACTGTTCTTTCAGAAGTGACAAACCACTTTTTTCCTAAGTTCTCTACCTAATTTTAAATAAATAATCCTAAAATGCCTTGCATGGAGATTAATATGCATCCCAGACTTTTTGAAAGACTCAGTTGCCCATCTCTTATTTAATGGTTATAAATCATGAGGGAATCCATGAAGTTAAGGATAAAAATGACATAGTAGGTGGTACAGACTTTATCAAAGAAGAATTGTCTCTAAGTACATTATATGGAACTTTCTCCAGCTTCCTACCAAATATGTTGCACTAGCCAATGATTTATTAGGCACTATTCTTTGCAGCATTTTCTTAAAGGTTAGGTTGTCTGTTTGTCCTTCGGATTCCAGCTGAGATCCAAAGGACAGGAAAAGCAGATTAATAATGAAGGAAAAGAGTAGCTAGAAAGTTGCAGAAACTTTATAACTTATTTCAAAGGAAGTTCCTCCACTGTACCTCTTCAGTGGGAGTGAAGCAAATCCTGAATGTGTAACAACATGACCCTGCAAAGTTAAAGCAGATGTTATTGCTTTCTCTGGCTGACAGCTCTGACCAAGTCGATGTCTGTGAAGCAATTCTCTCATAAAAAATACCTAAATTTGTTTTCTGCAAGGCTTTAAACATATATACAATGAGTGAGGATGTGCCTTTCTGTGGAGGGGAAATAAAAAAATCAACTGTGATATAGGTTTGCTAAAAGTAAATACAAAGATCTCATGAAAACACCATGGAGATTATTAGGAAATTCTCTCAACAAAGAAAGTTTTATTCACATTATAATGTTTTTAGGTTTGCTGATACATGAAAGAGTCCTAAGTGGGAAATAAATAAGTGTTCATCAAACACAAAATACCTTTTCCTCTTTCTTTTCTTCATTCTGAAGTTAAAAATATAAGGCCATACTCACCTAACAATTACTTTCTATGTTCAGAGCTGTGAATATGCATCCTTGAGAGAAGCTGCCTTCCCACACTTTTATTATTTTTCTATTTTTTCATGACCTAAAGCTGTCACACTTCAAAGCTTTATATCAGCCTTGTAAGAAATCCAAGAGGTGAGTTCAAAATCTGTTTATGCATGGATAAAGCAGGTGAAATTTAGTACACTTTCCAGTGAGAGTTTCTGCTTATAACACTATATCATGTTTTAATTTAAATTCATGATAGTCAATCTATCCAACCATTCCATCATGATCAAATTTTTTGCTGATTCTTTTTTTTTAAATTATTTTTATGAGCCTATCCTTCCCTTTAAAGTCCATAGGACTTTCTGCACTAAAAATTCTTCTTAGCAGTATTACTTTGAAAGAGTTTGTTATCTCTTTTTATTTTGCTCCTCATATTTTTTTAAGTGGCTAGTTTCAGATAATAGATGATGCAACTTACTCCTTCCTTTTCTCTCATAAAAGAGAGCTAGATGGGGCTTTTGATGAATCATCCTGTCTACCTCCTACCCCAAGACAGGACTATCCTTAGCAAAAACTCTTCCAGTTAAAGACCTTTGCTGACAAAACCCACACAGCCTTTTCAGATAGGTCATGTCATACCTCTGCTGTTCAGTTATTAGCATTAGACAATTGTGCTACATTCTAATGTAAACCTTCTTTGTATTTTAAGGTTTCTACTAAAAGCATGGATATGAAGTTGTAATTTCCTTTTTGAAGTTGCTTTTAATAGACTATAGCTTAGGGAGTCCTTCAAGCGTTGAATTAATTGATATTGTGGAATGGATTTTTTCCACTGAAAATTGACATTTTCCAATGTAAATTAGTTTAATAAATAAAATCAAAGTTGGGTGAAATTTTTTAATACATTACACAGTTCTTTAGCTCATAGCCTATAGGTTCATATGCTGTAGAAAGACTCATTGAGATAATTGCAACAGTACTAAGCCAGAATAATAACAGAAACAAAATTTGGCCTTAAGTTCATGTTATATCATGTTCTATATAAAATTAACTTTATCACCATGTTCCAAGACACGGGAAGCATTATATTTTTATAAAATCAACATTTTGAGAATAAATTAAGGGAATAAATTTGTTCATAACTGGGTAGTAAAGATAAGACACCAGGAATCAACAGTTTCCACATATCAATCCTACCTCTGAACTGGAAACAAGACAAGTAGCCTAGCCTTCCTAGTCCAGGGGCATTTTTTTCCATTTCCCTCCTAGTGAATTCATGTTGTTATTATTGTAATGTATTTTGTTGTTATTGTTGTAATGTATTCAGTCACAGCTATCAGTTGATTCTTAATTTCTCAAGATGTGCAATACTGTCAAATAGATCTGCAATGCACATATTATTCTCACCAATTATTAAGTACTTTTTTGTTCATTGACTGTTCATCGTGCTGACATATTTCCCGATATTCAAAATATATAATGTTAATTAGAGAGCTCCATTGGGATGCAAAATGACAATTTCAAAATTTGCATTGTTTATTTGAAATTATTTGTTTAACTGACTATTCATGGATTTATTGCAGATTATAAAAGCACCAGTAAAATTAATCAGAGTGGTAAAATAATAAAAAGAAGGAAGACTTAGATTAAGATTTTCTTGCTTTCTGTCCCTTTGAGTCATTTAGGTAATTATGCATGTTTCTGACACAATCCATGATGTGTTTACTCTTAATAAATTTAGTAGAAGCAGAAGCAGGGATTCTTATAGTAACATAATTAGTTTGAGCTTCACAACAGCTTGCTGACATTCACCATATAATTTCCCAAACAAAAGTCAAACATATATTTGATGAAAATGATTCTGATATTTATTATTTGAAGGAGCTTTCCTTCAGCTTCCTCGCCAGGTGGAGTTGGTGGAGTGATCAAGGGAGAAGCTTTTGGCTTGCTCAGGCTGAGTATGAAGAGTTTAGAGTGGTGGTTGGCAAAAAAAGGCAGCATGCTGCAAAAATCACCCCACTGTCTAATGTACTTTCATGGGTTTATTAATATAGTATGAGAAGAAAAAGGGATGAAACATCACAGTTTAGTAAACACTAATAAGATTTGACACTTCTTTTCATTAGGCACCCAGAAAGATTTGACTTTGGGCACTCCTGGCCACCTGTACCACTTGTGGAGACTTCACTTGCTATTCCTCAGATAATACATGGCAAGTTCTGAAAACAATATCCTGTCTTGTATTCTGAAAATATGTTTATGCAGGATATTGGGACCTGTGTGAAAGACATCTTTTTGGCGTGAACTGGACAGGCAAAGGTGATTGTCTCCCTCCTTTGGCTGACCAGCACAGCCAGCTGCATCATCCCCAGTTCATGGACGTAAGGTCAAAATCTGCTGGAGATGACTCAGGTTTATTCTGTGTGATTTATGTGGCAGTGTAAATGTGTGTGATGAAAATAGTCACAATGGGGATTGCAGTAAGGAGTATTCTCTTTTCTCCTTTTCAGTTCCAGGCACAACTTCTCTAAGACCATTTATTGATAGACAGAGTAGAGATAGTGAGTAGAGTCTATATTTACCCCCTTATTCCCCAAAAGGAAGGTTTATATTTGTTTTGGCTTGGCATAGCTGATGTTCACAGAAGAGCACATTGACTTTCTGCAGTGCTATGCATGGATTGTTTTGCACTGGCTTAAGTGTAAGTGCAGGTGCACCAATTTAGGCAGATCTGGAAAGAACAACTGGTATCAATCCCACCAAATTTCATTTATTAGCTTGGAACTCATCTGGAGATCAATTCCATTGCAGTGTAGATTAGAAAGATTAGCTGTGTCTCCTGTTCTGGGACGTTTTACAGCTATGCAGGTACAAGCCTGTGCCCTTGACTGTGAGGTGCATATTGACAAATACTTCACTTTATTTCAGAGAAAATTGACTGGACTTGTTAATGAACATACCTTTCCACAAACTTTCACATCCTGCTTTATGTCATTTTGGTGTTTGGATACATTTGAATATAAGTATTTCCTGCTGAAGGAGAGTGGGTAGCCCAAATAATTTCTGGGTTCTTTATTGTCCAGTAAGATCTTACTACCACATCTTAATGTTGCCTCTGTGAATGTCATGTGTGTAATTCTCACACAAGTCTGAAACATGTTTCTTTGCTCAGTGGTCACATCGTTTAGGGCGAAATAGCAGGTAAAAATAGCTCAGTGTACTGTACTGGTCTTCTACCAAAGATGAGGTACACATGGGTAGAATTGATACAGATGAAAAAATATTATTGAATAAACATAGAAAAACAAATATACTAAAGCAGTTGGTAAAGAAACGAAAAGCTTACTGTTTTTTCATGTGTAGCCTGTGGCTTCTCTTTGAAAGTGTAACAAACCATGTCAACATTCGATGTCATTGCTGCTCCATCTATTTGGATGATAAACAGTGAGTCCTCTGGCAGAGCACAGGCTACTACGCACTTCCTGCCTCTGATCCCCCTAAAATGTGCTGCTCCTAAGACTTTTACCGTGCATGTAATTACATCAAGTCTTTTTGAAAAATGAGTCAGAGTTGTTTTGTTTCTAAAAATAAACAACTTTTTAAACCAAAGTTTGTGGAAAGAAGAAACTTCTACACCACTTCTTTTATCTTTCTGCATCTCTTTGCCAAATAGATGGCACAAGCATTGGTAGTACTTTTTTCTCCTAGAAATCAGTCCTTTCTGAGTCAGTATTCTTATGGAGCAAACCAGTCAGTAGTAAAGGCAAGAAAGGTAGCCTGCATTGTTCATCTGAGAACTCAGATGGGTTGTGTTGAACTACTGGACCTCCAAAGGAAGGATGGGGAGGGAATTTCATTTATCTGCTACATGTTCATTTGTGTCCTATAGCCAGTGACAGAGAAACCCTGCCTTAAAGCTGTCATGAAGTGAGATTCATGTTGCCTAATTGTAGCACTGCTGTCACAGGTACCCATCAGATGTACCTTCAGCACAAATTTTAGGATGAAATAAAGTACAACACTCTTTCTCTACACCATCATTAGAAAGAAAGACTTGAAAATTAATGAATAACACTAACCTAAGTGGAGTGGCTACTGTGAAAATAATTCCACTGTAAGAGGACAAACAATCAAAGTTGAGACTTCTAAGAATATAAAATAATGCTGAGAGGAGCATATTTCAAATTTAAATAACAGTTTAATAATAGAATTAGTTCTGTTTCAAAAGCAGAAATAGGAGTTGTTCCAAGAACATTGTTCTTTGGTGCACTTTTACAACTCATTGGGTTTTTTTTGGTATTAGCATGAAACTTATCCACTACACTATATGGAAAAAAAACCTCTTACACTTAAAATGAGTTTGCTGCCTCTGTGGAAAATTCCGTAGTTTCTGTCCCCTCCCCCACTACAAATATTGTTTATAAATGGATTTGTAGTTTTGTAGAATGTTTCACAGAGGATTATTGTATTCCTCATATTTAAACTTGTAACTGGAGGAGAGGAAGGTGTCAGGTTTTTTGTCTATTTTTATTTTCGGTATAAGTGTGCCTTTAATTCATCCTTGTGCTAAAAGCATTTATGACAGGTAAATATATTTTAGAACCCATTAATTGTTGTACCTGGAGAGCTTCCACTGGCTTCTAAACAATTTTATGTTCATTTTAATTGCTGACTGTAACAGCATAATTACTTTCATTTCAAGAAACAATATATAACAAGAAGTGTGGGTTATATAAATCCTCTCTATGCTTTTTAATATGCTGGTTTTGGGCTTTGGTAGGATGTTTTGTCTAGCAAAACATTGTTTTCATTTTTTCCATCTGAAGTCCTTGTAGAGATGTGTTTTATCAGATGGTCTAAAACATATATTTTAAAATTGCTTATATGGCATCTTATACCACATGAAATCACATAAATCTTGGGTTTTGAAAGAATCTGTATGATATAGGATGACAAGGTACAATAATGGCCATGCCAGAACAGTATTACACAGTGCAGGAGGTTTTCACATTGTGACAGCTTCACTTCGTTTGGTGTTGTAGCTGGAAAGGAATTTATTTCTAGAAACAATTAGATCTTTAAATATTTATGAGCAACATCCCAACATACACGTAACTTGGGGCCTAACTGAATGGCCATAGAAGTAATATAAAATTTTTTAAAAAGACCAAAGAAGAGAGTTGAACATGAACAAGATAAAAATACACAAGCACTTGAAAAGCAATCTAATTTCTTTCCCACAAAAAATTGCCACATGTAGAAGCTCAATTTTCTGTTTGCGGTTCATCTGACACTCTCTATGCACAGTACCTTCCATCCAGAACTGACAAACTTTCTTCCCCATGTTCCACCAATATAATGCCAGGTAAGATAAACATCAGAGACTCTGAGCTACCTCATGCTTCTGCCCACAGCAAAGGGTTAGAACAAGATGGTCTTTAAAAGTCCCTTCCAACACAATGCTCATTGTGATACTCTTCTATGGGTTGGAGAATCAATGCTCACCAATAATTGGCTGAAGGATGATGGGAGGAGAGGGTTAACCATGGTGGGTACTGCAGGCAGGTGGGTGCCACGAGGTACCCTGCAGGCTCTGGGAAACACTACAAAGCACAACAAGTCATTGTCTTTTTATCTCACTTCTAATCAACAGGTCCCAGTTAAGTGCATTTGAGCAGCATCTGCAAAACCCCTTTGGGTACCCCAGGCTTTGCAACACTGTCTTAGCTTCAGGAAGATGATGCAGACTAAAAGAATGACACCTAAAAAAGCTCCCAAAAGTCTGGTGCTCAAGAAACACGAAAGCTAAGTGCATATCAACAGGTAAAAGGAACAAAATGCAGGGACATTTGAGCTCTGAGTGCTTGTTATTTTGGTTGTTTCAGAGCTCCATGTAATTCTCTCTGATGCCCACTAGAGCAATTATGGAGAACACATACAGGTCATACATTTTGCTTGACCTGAGGGAATTCAGGCAAATGTTTTGGGATCATGCTGCAGCTGCAAGTCTAGGCAAGTAGAAGGTATCTTCCATGAAGTCTGTTGGAGTTGCAACAGAATTGATGGTGTTAACAAGATTATGGAGGCTTGATTCTTGCTAAACCAAACATTTTACCATACATTACAAGTCTTAAGAAGTCAGAGTGATTTGGAATTCATGAAATTAAAATGTACTGAGATGCATGACATTTACAGTAAAAATAATTATTTTAATATATTTTTCCATACATAATGTAAAAATTGTTTCCTCCCTTAGGGGAAAATAAAAGCAGATTTTTAAATTAAAATTTGTTCTTGTTTATCTTTTAGTGAAAATGGTCCATTGTAAATTAATAAATACAAATATACTGTTCTGCATGTACCGATTGTGCATATATTTAGATAATACTTTGCATTTTCAGGCTAGTTTACCTAAGAATTTCACAAAATTAATTGTTAAAATAAATTTTTTTTCTTACCTTTTTCTCCATTTATTAACCTTGTGTTCCCATTTTGACTTGACATGCCCACTTTTTGTCATGTAAGTTCTGTATAAAAAGTTTCTTCTTATGGCAAAGGATTGCTGAAGTGCACATGAGCCTTTGAACTCTCCATTGTGGGATGTCTTTAAGAACAAGTTCAGCAAACATCTGTTGTGTACAGATCCTGCCATGGACTAGAGGAATAATTATAGAATCTCTTGAGACAGCTTCTAGGCAATGAGTCTATTTTATATGTGATTCGGAGTGCTCTGTGAATGAATTGTGTCAAAACTGTCAACACTACCTCAATTATATCTTAATAGGAATATAATATGTGCAAGGAGAATTGAGATAATGGATAAAAAAATTATGTTTAGATTTTTTTCTTTCTCTTTAAAAAAGAATTCTACAATTGTGCTGCATGGGAAATTTATTCCAAGGGTTTGGGGAATTCTGCAGCTTTTCAGCATCTCATGGTGGTCATGTTTGCCCCATCTGTCTCTGATTTCTAAGGATGAAACAAATGTTCAGTAGTTTTTCGCCATTCTTCATGTTGTGCTAAGGTGGCTCATTTTCAAAGCAGATTTTGCACCAGGTATTACTAAATATTTTGTAGCAAGTATTTATAATTTTGGCAAGGGACATTTCTTTCACATTTTTGTTTGGATATCTCTGTCCTCTGCTGTCAATGGTAAATACCTAGAACCCACCAGTTAATCAACTGACACCAATTGGCCCATGGCTGCAATAAGGGTCTTCTGAGAAAAAAATTATTAATATTATAATAATACTTTTTCCATCTATAAATCTCAACACATGACTGAAAGACAGCATCTGCATTTCTAGTTAAAGAAACCAAAGCTTAGACTGAAGTAATTTGCTTTAAGTCACCAAGTAACCTTGCAGAAAAATTGGGAATAGGAGCAGATTTTCTAAAGCTCCACTTCAGTACCTGATTTACTCAGTTATGCTCCTTTTCTTGATTCCCCTTCTGTCGCTGTCTCCACTCCCACCCCACCCTTTTCAGATATGCAATTCTCACTTTCTTAGGTTTATGCCAAAAAAAAAAGTAGACAGGACCTTTGCTTCTGCTTCATTTTTCCACAAAAAAAATAATCTAATATTAAAGCAAAGAGATGTGAACAACAAAGAAATAAGCATTGTATTGGTACATGGATTTCAGTGATATTTTAAAATGTCTTTAATTAAGTTGCAGCTATGTCTTCTCGTTCGATAGATATGACTGTCCCTAACTGCCTGAAAATAAAATAATTTTCTTAATGTGTTTGGAGTTGCATATTTTATTCTTGTGCTCTAAAATGTCCTTTAGATAGCTAATATGTGCATAAAAATGAATCACAAAGATAGAAAGACTTCTACTAGAAACTTAGACATTTAGATTGCCCAAATTGTTATCCATGTACAAATGTTATAGTAAAAACTTTGCTTCTGACTATATTACAGACTGTAGTCCTTTTGCCTATCTTCAGCAGAAAAATGTAGTTTCAAGGTACATATATCCTTTTGTAAATGTTTCTTGAGATGGATTTTTTTTATTATCTAGTATGAGATAGAAAATGATAATTTTAAGTCCATGTTCAATTTGTACAAAAGGATTCTGTCAAGCCTGATAAATGTTCCTTTATTTTAATTTCTCTAAAAAAAAAGGTATATCTGCATATTTTATTTCCTTTCTATGGGATTTCCTCTGTTTTCTTTACCTAAGATTTGTAGAAGATCAATCACATTAATAGATTTTATCATATATTGGACTTTGGGGAAAATTGTTGAAATGTATACCAACACTAAACTTTTAGTGTGCATTTTTCAATAAGAGCCTTTTAATCTTCTATATTATGACTTTTTCTCTTTTTTTAAAATGAATTTATCCCTGTAATATACTGTGAGATTACAAAATTTCAATTAATAAACACCATTCTACAAAACGAAAGTTAATGAACATTAAGTTTAAAGCAGGAACATCTATTTTTCAAAATAAATTGAGGGATATGCCCCAGAAAGTCATAAAACTCTCATTCTAGTGCAGAGTGCCAAGGTTTTTGTTGTATGAAACACTCAGAACTATGTGTGCTCCTATCCCCTCTTCTCCCATTTATTCATGCGTGTGTGTGCAGGTGATACATTTAAGAAATGTCTTAAAAAAGACTTGAATTGGCTGACTTCAAGGGAAACTCTGTCAGTGAGGTCAGGCTAAGAGGTGGAATACTCACCAGATGAAAGCAAAGGAAACTCTCCAGCCTCAATATCTTAAACTTGGGATAGGCAAAAGTCTTGAAAAATAGATGTAATAGGTTGAATAGGTGCCTTTGAGAATTCCTTTGCCATGCTTTTGAGTACTTGCATGAGGAGAGTGAAACTCTTTTGTGGCCCAAGAAGTTAGAAGATCCTGGTTTTGATCTGCTAAGTCAGAATGGTTAAATGGGATCAGTAAAAACAAGGACTGGAATAGCAAAGCTTTCAGCACATGTCAGCTGCTGTTCTTCCAACAGAGCAGTACAGTGTGCAAACACACATGCGCAGCTTTGAGGCTCTGTAAGTGGCAGCCACAAGTTTAGTGGATTACTAATCCAATTAAAAGAAAAAAGTTTAGATTCCTGTAAATACAATTTGGGATCCCTCACCCTCAAGAAATGCAAAAACATACAGTTTAACTCTATTGTTACTGCAGTTAATATGGACAATTATGTTCAAATATGGACAGACCTATATGCAAAAAAAAATGTGCTGAGGAGCTTTAGTTATGCTTTTGGTCTTGATTGTTTGGTGCAGGATGGAGCTAGGTGAAAACCAGCCTGCCTTGTTGGCTAGTACTGCTTTGCAATAACGAAACCTGCTAAAGGAACTGGATGTAATGGTTCTCCTCTGCCTTCTGACAATTTCACCGTTGGCTAGGAGAAAGATGCAAGCCTTTCATTTACTACTGTCAACACTGTGAGTGGTCTAGAAAGAAACTTCATGGGCATTCTTCAGCAGTGTGTACATTCCCATAGATTCAATAATTCTAACTCAGCAATACAGGGCATTTTTTAGGACAGTCAAACTGGATGTTTCTTTTGGCTAGACCTCAAAAAATACCACTTATTCTAAGGATTTTACATGTTATCATATCCAAAACCACTCTGCTGGAGTACACAGCAGGTGAGATTGGAAAGCACCAAATTTCCTCTAGTCTGATCCTTCTGCTGAAAATAGGATCAGCTAAAACTTGCTGCCCAGTACTATGTTCAGTTGAATTTTGAAAAATCCCAAGGATAAAGACTCCAAAAATTCCGTGGCTAATCTGTGTTAACAGCTCTTAAATAAGAAAGATTTTTTTTTCTCTCATATTTAAGAAAAATTTGCTGTATTTCAGTGCTGCATTGTTTCTTTTCCTGTTAGTGGACACAAGTATGATGATAATTATCTTAAATATATTTTCTATTCAGATATTTATAGCATGAGAGATAAATGCTGAGAGAAACTCAAAGCCCTAAACCTAGATGAGAGAAACATTTGCTCTTCTAGCTAGCCGAACTTATTAATGTCATTTGTACAGACATGACAGGGTGCAAACTCATTCTGTTTAAGCAGAAAGGTTTTACTCTGCAAAGTGGGGGATTTTTCAAAGGCAGTATGAGAATTTTTTATTAAACTGGAAAATTTTTCAAAATATATTGCTGTATATTAAAACTTTATTCCTTCAAGCACTTTAGTAAAAATGTCAGCTGCTTCCTAGCACAAAGAAGTATAATTTTCTACAGATTATTTTTCTGCATTTTAATCCATACTTTTTTCTGTCATTTGCATAAGATATACACTTTAAACTTATCTTAAACTTATCTTTGTTTTCCACCTACAATAAGAACTTTTTTGTAAGTAATATTATTATCTAATTTCATTTTCAGCTTCACTTTTCACATTTTATGAGACTTTTAGAAAGACCTTACTAAATGTATTTAGCATGATTTTCATAGGAGAATATCTTCTAGTTTTGACAGCATACTTTTACCTCTTCCTTTTTCTTTTTGCCTTTTCATTTAAGTGGAGCATCTTTCTGCAAAATACTGCATAAATATTCTTCCAGAATTCCATATAACTCTCTAAAATTATAATGGGGCTGTGTGAGAAGTTGAAGAATTCAGTCACATGTCTCAAGAAGGAAGTTCCCATAAGATAAGCCATGTCGTGGTTTGGCCCGGAAATGTGTTTTTGGAAAGGTCTAAGTCGGGCCAATCAGGGGCCAAATTCAAAATTGGCATTTAAGGTGGCCACTAAGGGTTTGGATACGCCTCTGAGAACACACGGGGGTTAAAAGCAGGAGATTCCCAGAGAACTTCCTCTTTGGGAATCCGGCGTTGGTGAGTAGAGTCTGGCCTCTCCCCTGCCCAGCTGCGTCTGGGTGGGGGAGGGGGAGGCCATGATGGGGAGGAGGCCGGGAGCCCCAAAAGGTGCAGAGGTGGAGGAGAACATGCAGGGGTTGATGAGAATTGAGATGTCTGGGCAGCCCCCCCGGAGAGAGAGACAGAAATTGCGCTGGCAACTCAGCCGGCCAGAAGCGGGGGATGCGTCGAGAGAAGGTGCCCGGCAGATGTGGGAGTCCTTGGGCAGGCAGAGTTGAAGATTTTAACCCCTTTGTAGACTAATAGAAACCTTACAAATACTGAATCCTCCTGAATCAGGATGAGGTGAGAGAGAGATGAGAGATGGGCAAGCGTGAGGAAAGCTGGAAGAGAGAAGAATCCTGAGTGGAAGAGATGATGGAGTGGCCTTGGGCTGGACTCTTTCTTGTATAGCCATGGACAGACCCGTGTTTTTTCCCTGTGACCCAGAGACTGTATTTAGGGGGAGGCAACACCCGGGAGTCAAGAGTGAAGCAGCGGCGTGAACAGAGACGGCTGAAGGGGGTGTGGGATGCCCTCTGTCTCCACGGAAAGGAAGATCTCTGTTCATGAGGCCCCTCGGCCCCAGGGGGTGAAATTTGGGGGGGACTGGTGTCCCAAGAGTTGAGAGACTGCTGTTTCTGGAAGTGGGTGGAGCATCTTTAAACGGGGAGCCCTAAAAGCAGTCCTGGCCCGTGTCCAGTGGTGAGAGCACTGGACATGGGGGGGAGAAGTCACGAGGGCCGATGTTCTTTGGGTGGGGCCATGGGTGACACGGAAGCACAGGAGGTTTCAATTGTGCTTCCGGGGGAGGCCCATGAGGCAAGGGGGGACTCCTCTCTCCCTGATGGATTTGAGGGTTGATAATTTGAGGGGTGGTGGATCTCTGGAGAAAAGGGAGGGGGAGGAGGAAGGTATCTGGAAGGTTTTCATTCTTAGTTTAGTATGTGTTCCTTTCTAGATTTGTAATAAATAAAGTGTTATGTTTTTTTTTCCCTCCATCCCCGAATGAGAGCCTGCTTTGTTCTGTTCCCGGGTCACATCTCACAGCCACCATTTTGAAAATATACCCTTCATGGGGGCCCTGGCATTGTGCCAGGGTCAAACCATGACAAGCCACCACAACAGGAACTTGAGATAAGCATAAATGACAAAACAGGAAGGCATTAATTCCAGGCCTGATGAAGATGAAGATTTGGAAATAGCACATTGGAAAAAAATTCCACTGTGCAGACTGAGTGATCTTAAAATAAGACTGATCCAAATGTAAAATTTTCACAGTGGCAAACTGTGGGAAAGGACACACATGCCAGCCCAGGTTGTGGGAATGGCATCTACATCCCAAGGATATCTGGGATGTGGACTCTATAGAAGTGGTACATCCAGAAGAACAGCACTGGGACCCCCACCTCTGAAGACCAGGGTAAAGAAGGACCCGTGGGAAGCTGCAGGAGTCCATATGGTGGTGAAATTTTTGTACTCAATCTCTCTCTTTCTTTATTTTCTCCCATCCCCCCTCTCCTTATACTCCTATATCTCTACCTCATGTTTACTGTTAAACAAAATCTGTACTGTTGACTCTGCTATATGGTGCTGTTTGAACTTTAATTCAGAGAGAGGCACCTCTTGTAATTGGATTATACCACACTGTCATGAAAGTCCCTTCATACATAGCTTCATCAGTCACAATTTTTTATGGGAATTCACTCTATAAGCATTTGGTGTGCACTATTTTTCAGCACTGTGTAAAAGAACATGAAATATGTGAACATAATTCTCATACTCATAAGGTTATTGCTAAAATATTTTCTCTCTTATTTCTCAAACATACAAGCTAAAATATTTTCTCTCTTATTTCTCAAACATACAACGTGCTGTTTCTGTGTCACCCCTTGTAATCTAAAGTCTTAGATATTAAGGAATTTTGACAGTGGTCCAGGAAAGATGGTTGACTTTGCCATGCCATTGGAAAGGCTGAAGAGATTATTGCTCATCTCTCCATGTGGGAAGATTTCGAGGTTATGTGTAAGAGGTGGAAGGCAAGCCTTGATGCAAGTCTGTTATCAACCAGCTTGCATGGAAATCATAAAACTGAAACTTTTTATGTTTAAAAAGACTTATAACCCTCATTGTCAGAAGTTAGAGGCAAAGGCACTGACTTTTATTAGCCTGTGCTTTTATATAACCATTATTTTCTGCAGTTTAGCGCACATACTACTAAATGAAGAGCTTATAATATTATACAGTTCTGATTTGCAGAAATTGCTTTTCTGTCACTGAAATGTGTTTTCATTAGGTATTTGAAGGATAAGTGAGGTTTGCCTTTAATCTATAGTGGTATTGTCTTTACACGACAAAATGACATTGGGGGTGTTATATTTTCACTTTCAGGGAAATCTTTAATTCAACACTCTGCATGAGAACTTTGAGACTGGATTGAAGGGAATTATAATTTCACCTTCATTTTTAACTTTTTATTACCTCAGGTAACTACTCTGTCTCAAGGTTCTTGCCTGAATCTGGCTTTTCATTGAATAATGGTTGAACTAACAGTCAAAACATAACTTTTGCAGTTTGTGATAAAAAGCAGACAATAAAGGTAAGGTACTATTTTAAAATAAATAAATAAATGAACAGCAAGTGCCAACACTGCTGCAGCTAATGCTCCAAAGGGGAAAATTATTTTAAGAAAACCAGTAAATTTAATTCTGGCTTGCCTGAAATATGCTTTCAAATTTTTGTCAGTACTTATGAGTAGGCACATACAGTGAGCCTACTCTTACAGGTGATTGAGAAGATGAAGGAAAAAATAAGTTAATTAGTTAGGATTGAATAATCTATAACAAAGGAAAGGGTGAAAGTTCTAATTTTTATAGTTATCATAACATGTCATTTTTGAATTTTGTGCTAGGCAAATTCTTTTGACAAAATATTAATCTACTACTCTATACTCATCTCAAATACTCCTTGAAATTTTGCTGACAAATTTATTCATTACCTTTTATTCTAAAATGCTGCATGTTGCTTCTCAGACAGTTAAGCACCTACTCAACATAAGACAGAGGGATAATGTATTTTAGTGGTACATGAAGACATAACTGTATTAGATTTGAAATAGGCATGCTCTTTTAAGAAAGGTGTATTTAGATGACATTGTGATGCATTTTAATTAGCATATTGCAACAGAAATTATGAGGAAGTGGTCTAATGGAAAATATAATTTTCTTTTTTGGAAGAATTAACATTAAAAATACTGTAAATAAAGAAAACACTCTTGTGTTGGTTTGACCCTGGCTGGATTGGCCCTCCAAAGCTGCTCTGTCACTGCCACCCTCAGCTGGGCAGGGGAGCGCAAATATAACTAAAGCCAATGTGGTTTTACGCTAAGATAAGGGCAGGGAGAGATCATTCACCAGTGATTGTCATGGGCCAAACAGAGTCCACATTGAGAAATTGAATGTATTGCCAATCATTACAGTAAACTCAAACCTTAAACTCACCTTCGCCTCACTTCCCCCTTCCTTGCTCTCAACTTCACTCCTAATTTCTCTCCCTGTTCCCTCACAGGGACAAAGAATGGGGGTTGCCATCAGTTCATCACGCATTGTTGTCTCTGCTTCTTTTTCCTTCAGGGGACCCTTCACATTCTTCCCCTGCGCCAGGTCCCTCCTCTGGGGTGTAACCTTCAGGAGCTGGCTGCTCCAGGATGGGAACTCTGGTCACAAGTCCTGCCAGCAAGCCTGCTCCATTGTGGGTTCCTCTCTCCACATGTCTTTCCTGCTGAGCATGAAACCACAAACTACACAATGTCATTCATAAATCTTTCCCTACTTTCTTTCAGAACTTCTCGAAGCTATTATCTATTACTATTAATAGTATTGTGGGAATATATCTAGGGATACAATACCTAGTTACCTAAGGTATTGTAAAAGCCCCCAAAACTGACAAGCTTAATAGACAAGACAGAGTAGAAACTAAAGAACAGAGTGGGAATAAATCACCTTTCTAAGATCATACTAAAAGACTATGACAAAGAAAATAATTACAAGTCTCAAGCCAGAGCCTGACCAACTGAACTCTCAAACCCATGTAGGAATATCTCCAGCTGTGAAGGGTAGAATGCCCACTAGTAGTTCCCATTATTACTTTCCAGTCATAGTTAATGAAATTCTTTCATAGTTAATGAAATTCTGGTCTTAAAGTCAGCCAACACATACAGATTCTTCATATCACATATTTTCTAAGCTATTTTAGTAAGGGATATCACATTCTAAATGGGTTTAAAAGGGATAAATGAGAAGCCTTACTTCCGAGTAGTCAGGTGCTTAATGTACACGAAGTATTTTCCTTACACTTAAGTAAATTATCAAGTCACATATAAAGCAAATTTTATTGAAAAACATTGCACTAAACATTGCAATAAGTAGCAAAAGATCCATGGAATATCTTTTATTTATAATGAATTCTTGTAATAGTGACTCTGAAGAAGTACAAATGACATTCAGAAATAAATGACTGAAGGCGAATGAACTGTTACAAGATTTAGAAAAAATGTACTCTATCTTGAAAAAGACATCTATCTTTTAGGGCTTATGTTTTTCTCCACTGGTGCAAAAATAGCTTTAGAATATATTTTTCCTTATAATAAAGTTTTGAAAACAACATATGCATTTTTTCTTTACAAAAGCTAATAAAGAAAAACAAAACAAAACAAAATGGTATCCCATAGCATATTACTGCATATGAACTCTACACGGATTGAATATACATTTCAGAGGAAGGATTAGATGTAGTGGAAATTACTGTGTTGTGTAGATGAATAAAAAAGCCATTGAGATACCTTGAGAAACATCTCATCTCACAAAAGCTTTCTTGTTTTATTGACTTTTAAATTTTGAAGACTTTTTCAAGGTTTACTGGCAAAAAAAAAACCTATCCAGTGAAAATTGGTCTAAGATTGGTTACATTCCATCTTGCAATTGAAATGTATTCCAATGTAGTAATTGAACTAACATTATCCTCCAGCTAGATGCTTTCAGAAAATGTCCCTAGTTTGAACTGGTAATGAGTAGAATTATTTCTAGTGTTTACAAGAAGTGTATTTCATACTAAGAAGGAAATATTCAGTGTAAATGTGAAAGGTCAAAATGAATGTCATAGGAATAGAAAAAAAGGGCCTCTGGTTATATCATTTTAACTCAAAAATTACTTATCCAGAAATGTGCTGAGAAATCTATTACTTTTAAGATGTAAAGGCATTGTTAAAATGACTTTGAAGTCTTTTCAAAACTAGGAAAAGTCATTCACACATTCAAAGACTGTACTTAAAAGATAATTTTCACAATAAAATGTATTTACATCAAAGGAGGACAAAAGTACTTCCTTATGTCCATTTACACCATTCTATTTTGCAGAACTTCAGAATCATCAAATTAATTGTCCATAATCTTTCTTAATGAGAAGATTTTATATAAAGAGAGGGAAATGAGAAAATTGATTATTTTGCTTTACTTATATCTGTACAGGATGGATCTGCAAAATAATAGAAAAATTGACACTATTAAAGGGAAGCTTCCCATTACGGAAAAAATTACTTAGCTTAGAATTTGTATATTGAGTACATTTTGGTTTTTTATTCATCTAGTCTTGAACAGAAGGGATTAATCAACATGTAAATAATTTGGAATCTTGGACAAAGCTGACTTCCCATGAATAATTTTAGGATACAAATGAGAGAAAAAAAACCTTCTTTTTTTTGGTCTAAAACCCAGTTGTTCTTCAAGGCACAATGGCATCAGTTTAACCATTACTTTCCTTACAGTATGTAGTTTTCAAAGACAAGGACTCCAGGCTGTGTCTGACTGGGTTCATTGTGCAGTAGTGAGTAACCCTGCTAAACAAGAATCCTGATCTAAGTCAGGAGAAGGAAAGTTCAGGCCTACATGACCTGGAATATATCTATATATCTATATATCTGTATATCGAGAGAGAGATAGATATAGATACAGGTATAGATATTTGTCATCAAGGGCAGGGTGACCCAACTCCGATAATTTCAATGTAATTGAAGATTTTTATGTGACCATTGTCAGGGACTGGATAAGATGGAACACCTGTTTTCTATCTGTTCTTATTTGTTTTATTATTCACTTCACTTCACTTCACTTCACTTCACTTCACTTCACTTCACTTCACTTCACTTCACTTTTCTTTGTTTTTTTCCTGCCCCATAGCTGTGTCTGTCTAGTTAACTAGATGTCTGTGGCATGGCTCTGAGCACTGGAGCATGGTTTGCCCACAGTATCTCATGCCAGCCCAGACACCTGGCTCAGCCAACACCTAGGAGCAGCCTGGGATCTGCAGACACTGCCTGGATGTGGCTGCTTCATCTGGTGAGAAAGAGCACTTGCATGCACACCCACCTGACCCCACCAGCTCCCTGCCTGCTTTCTGCCCAGATAAAGTGTCTACTGTTTTCAGGGGTAGGTATATGTTCTGGGAGTACATGGGGGAGGCACAAGAAGACTTTCAGTTAATGTTTTATGATGTAAAAATGACTCTATCATTGAAGTTTTGGATATTTTATGCTGATTTTATCTTTTGATAAGAGACAAACCAGCTAGCCACACTGGAAAGGAGCCAAAGGATGCTACCCCAAAGGGTGATCACATTTGCTGGATTTCATAAATGTTGTGATTATGCTGCAATTTTCCAGCCAGACCCTTTTAAATTAAATATTCTTTGTTTAAAGAGTATGATTTCAGAAATCTGGTTTCATATTTTCCCACAGGAAAAAAAAAATCCAATTTTTTTGGCAAAATCCTCTTGTTTTCCAAAAGCTTATAAAATTATAGTGTGACTTGTTTTGTGTAAGAGAATATTTTTCCCTACTACTAACTGAGAAGAATATGTAAAAATATTTGGAGTCAAAGTTACTCACAGCTATGGAAAAATGGCATTTTTGATGCTCTAAGTAACATCAAAATTACAGTTAAAACTTATATCTGGCTTTTACTAGTACACAGATATATAGAGCAAGATTATCTGTGGAAAGAGCATTATCTGTGCACTATGAAATTCCTGATTCTCTGATCACTGTATAGCTGACTTCAATTTCTACATTCAAAAATAATCTCATCAACTAGAAATTACTATACTACATCATGGTTTATATCTTCTTCTTTCTGACACCAGTTGAAAGCAGCTGTGATGCAGCTTCAGTGCCCCACAGAGACACAATCACCAAGAATTTCTGTTCTGAAAAGTTTGATAAGCCTGAAATATTTCCTGAAACCTAAGTCCTAAAGAAATCATTTGGCTTTGATAAGGAACATCAGGAGTCACTATACACTTCAAAAAGCTTTGTATGTGTTCAACTTTAAGTTCTATTCTCGTTTTGTGGGGTTTTGCTCAATTGAGTTGGTGACCAGGACTGGATATCTATATTCATCTCCACATCAAGTTCCTGAAGCCAGAAAAAAAGTTTTACATTCCAAATATAATGCTTTAGGAAAGCTCAAATTTCTTAGTTGTAGAGGAATCACTGCCATGATAATAAACCTCTATGCCATTGGTTTGGAATAACCAGCAAAATCTTAATGAAAATAAACAAACAGTTTAACATGTATTTTATGTTTGTGTAATGTATCATGGGGTTTTATGTATATTTGGACTACTGCTAAAAGTGATTATTAAAGAAAATGTTATTTAGTCTTACTCTTTTCGAATAAATATTACTAGCCAGAATGTAGGACTACAGTTTTCTACTGACTGATTTTAAGGATGGTGTCGATGGACATTTTCCAACACTGTTCATTTGTTATGGTCCACAGAACACATTCTAGTATTACTGAGTTTCTTTGAAACATTCTCCAAAAGCTCTGTTTTTCAGTAGCTGGAATTTCACTGGCTCATAAAGTTTAGAACTGCTTAATCACATTATCAATGGGCTGTCGCTCACATGGAACATACTGAAGGCCAATAAAACAGTAGTTAGGAGCACCCTAAAGGAGAAAAAGACAAACAAATTCATGGCTACTGTTTCCATGAAGGACTTCAATTGACTCTGTGACTGAAGTCTGTTTTAGATCTTGTCTAATATTATTTGCTACCTTTCAAATTATATTGGACTTTGAACTACATTTTTACTTCAGATAAGTCAACTTCATTCTTAATCAAGGTAAACTACATTGAAATAAGAAGCTTTGATTCAACTGTCTTGGGAATGTTTATTTAATTTGTCACCTTAAATTATGATCAGTAGACAGTGATTTTTCCATGAAAGGAAAATTATCTTATTTTTCAAGTTTGGTTGTATTTTATTCTTTGAAAATGCCAGAAAGTGCCACCTTGGACTTAAATGCAGGAGAGGGAATCTTGGCAGTTGTGTCCTCTGAAGAGGGAAAGTTCATTGTGAAAATGTTTCTGAAAGATCAAATGCAAAGAAGATGCTTTGATATGTTTACAGTAATTTGAAGCATGTGGGCACTTAATATATCAGCTATAGTAGACACTGGCTGAAAGACGTAAACAGTTATCAGTGTGGGAAATGTTAGGTTAGGTAAACACTGAGTTAAATAAAACTGATGCCATTTTATAACCTTTTATTTCAAACAACATGGCATATATTCAGATGTATGAATAATTTGATGTGTGTCACACACATGTATCTCAGTAACTCCATAGGCCTTGGAGGTACAGTGTCACATTCCTGCCAGCTGCAGAAGTTCCGTCACCCTCATGCAGAATTATTTATGCCTGAAATAGGGTTACATGGATGTGGTGTACAGATTGTGGCTTGCTCTGCTCTCCTGCCAAGACGACCAGATGAGAAGCCATTCTGATCTGGAAGTCAGCAAGTTTCATTAACCTGTTACTTTTGCATTATTTTCCTTTTTGGCAACATTTGCCAACTTGAGTATATCTTCAGGAAGAAAGGGGTACACCTGTCTGATAGTAAATTAACGTTAGGGCTGGAGGGTGTTAGGGTATGTTCTTGCTGGCTTAGTCTTTTTGCCTCCAAACATTATATTTTCATCCAAATTGCCCTTAGACAATTATTGCCTACTCCTTTGAATGTTCCAAGTGCATTTGGGAATAGTCTGGAAGAGTAACAATTGGCCAAGGACAAAGCTGACTCAGAATAGAATGTTCTACTGCCAAAGTTTTGACTGCTTTCCTTGTTTATACACCTCTGTAGGTGAGTTACAGCATGGAGATTAATTCCAGCTAACAGTTAGATTGAGCCTTAACTGCTCTTCAGTGGTGCAAAAAATGAACAAATCACCATTCCTAGCTCCTAACGGCATTCTTAAGTGACTACATTACTTTACAGCTCTAGTTCTGAATTTCCAAAGTCATAAATGCAATGTTTACTAGAACAAAGAAAATAATACATTTTCCCAAGCCACACTTAGCAGCTTAGTCAATGAAACATCCTTTTTCCCATTAACCTAAGGGGACTTGACTCAGAAACTCAGATCTATTTAATTAGTTTCAAATTATAAACTAAAAATCAATAGTTATTTTCAAAAGATAAATATCCTTCTGAAATATGACAAGACACTTTTCTCACTAACTTTCCTTGAACAGGAAAAAGCAGTCAGGAAAATAGTTCTCCAATTTCATGCAGTAGCATTCTTTTTCTACCAATTACTAGATATTTCAGGCAAGGAGGCTGAGTATCTGCATGTTCATAGGTGATTTAGTACTTCCCAAGGAAAAGGTAAAGCACCACCAACATTACGACTTCTCAAAATCAGGTAAAACAAAAGTGTTTCAACTTGAGTACTCGAGTAGATAAAAAAAGGCCATGACTAAAAGCAGACATGAAAAAAAAAAGGAAATGCACATCTATAGTGAAAAATAAAATAAAAATATCCTTTTTTACTGCATGGCTCATGGGACTCAGGGTTTGGCAGTGAACCTAGGCTGAATAGGATGAAAGGGTTTGATGCTGAAGGAAGGGGGCCAAATTCAGTAGGCATTACTAAATATGAATATTTAGGTTTCTTTCTAAAAAGAATATCCAAAGTAGAGAAACAGCTGAAGAGGAAAAAATTAAATTAAATTAAACCAGATTCATATTGTTGTAGTTTCTTCTTCCAGTTGTAACTTTTCTTTCAATTTTATGATCTTTTTAGTGTTTAAAATTAATTCAGAAGCATGTGAAGTAGCTTAAGTTCACCAGGGGCAATAGATTAAGAATAAATTATGTGCACAATCCTTTGTGTGCCTGAAATATGGAGCAATATTGAAAATATGAGGAGAGCTGATTTCTATTATATTACTCCTAGCAGATATCTTGGTGATCTCTTTTTACGTTCTTGGGAGAGTGGAATAGTATCTTGTTGCAAGTGTCAACTAGTTCCCCTCTCTGGAAAGAGAGAAGAGGTAGAACAACACATGGCTTTTGTTAATTCCATGCTTCAAAAAAAAGTCGCACAAGTAACTCAGATGTTTAAGGCTGTTTAATCTGTCAGCCATCTTAATACCTGTTACATTTTCGTGAGTAAAATTTTCTGGGTCTTATGGCATAAATTCTAATATACTCTTATTAATGCTCTCCTGCAGTGGAATGCCTAAAACACCAATTGGTATGAAGAAATATATGAATTTCTATGAATATAAGAAATAAGCATTTCTTATTTAGGTTTAAACTAAATTCCTTATGTACTGACTCAGTTCTTCAGCTAGATAGTCTTCAGTGTTGTATATTTGTTTTCCAGTCTGAATGCACTTTTACTGCCTTTGTTTTATTTTATCACAATGATAATTATATATTCTACTTACCATCAAATTTTCACCCATATTCCATATGAAAATATTTTAATTTGTATTAATTCAGCCTCTCTAAATCTTTGCTCTTCTTGCAGTATTACTATAATTCACCAAAATGCTCTTTGTATGTTATTATAAGTCACCAAAATATTATTATTCTGAGATTGGACAGTTCCCTCTCAACATAGTTGAAACCAATTAACATACATAATCTTGCAGTGTCTAATTGCATATCTTAATGATATCTGTAGTCTCTAAGAGTATCCACATGCATGATTTTGTAGCTTATTAGGATACTGATACGGGAAAAAAAACATAGAATGTAGTGTATAATGACTTGAAATTGATTGTAATTGTTAGACAAGATGAATGTTAAGAAATCAGATTAAGAAATTAAAGGAAGAAAGAATGTTGTTCATGAGGACAAGAAAAAAATAAAGGCAGAGGAAAATAAAAAAAAAGAATAAGGACAGGTGAAAGCCTGTAAGCGAGATGAATGGTAAAGTGAGAATATGAACAACTGAAGTTTTGTTTCCGAAAAACACACAGTCTGATGGTAACCACTTTACATCATCCCACCATACCTGACTACAGTAACACCTCTATGCATGAGGAGTCCTCATGCATAGAGGATGAGAAAAAAATGCTTAAAAATATTACCCTTAGGAGTAATACTATAAATACAAATGAAGGCATTTGTGCACTTTTATAAAGAATAAACCTTTAAACTTGCAGTGAGTGATTTCTGTATGTTAACAGGTTTTGACAGTTTACAGGAAGAAATATGGCCTTCTAACACATCTATGTTTTCTAATTTACTTCAGTTTCAATTTCAGGAACTGTCATGCCTGAAACTCATCACTGAGAAGATGATTTCTGGAGTAAGTAGAGGTTTTATTTCTGGACCTCTTAAAAACTGAAAGACATATTTGAATTCATAATTACATGATGGCAGATGGCCATCAGCAGGATTAAAAAAAAAAACCAAAACATAATGAGAACATTGTCAGAGGTATATTAGAGGCAGACTTAGAAAATTGAATCACTACTTGAAGGAAATAGATTTTCAATTGGTTACAGGACCCCAGAGATTGGCAAGAGAAGTGTAGAAAGACATGCCAAGGAAATGTGATGCTTGACATGAGAACTTCTCTAGAAAGAGAAGAATAAGCAGATAGAAACAGGAACTGCTTGTATTGATGTTATATTTGAAGGGGAAAAGAGTAATATTAAGCTGTGAGTCACAGCCATTAGGGTAGATAAAAAAAGGAAATTTGTTTGGACAAGCTCTAAACTAATGAGAGAAAGCACTTGAATTTCTTTGGATTTGTAATTTCTCAGAAAGTTACCAGGAGGAGAGAATATCTATATATATGCTAGTAAAACAGATAGTGGGCACAAAGGGAAAGAAAGGGGCTATTTGGTTGTTGCAGCTACTGAATGCAGCCATCTGCCTGTGAGCATTCAGATGTATCAGACATGAAGTAGGTGGTAGAGTGTATTTTAGAACTTCTGATGGCTTCAGATTCTGCATACATAAGATTTTGTCTATTTTCCTGAGATTCAGCTTTCCTAGCCTCAGAGAGCGCAATTGTGCAGTTACCCTGCTAATTAAAATGGCTATGAAATAAGGGAGAATAAATATCATAATCAAGGTCATACAGAAAACTTTCACCTCAATTTACAGCTTGTTTCTGCTGTGTGCATGTTATTATGGCTATTATTATGAGAAAGACCAAAAATCAATGGGTTATTCTTGTGAACCAAGGACTGAGGCTGCCCTGTACTTATCACAGGCACTCTGAAAAAGTGAAGTACTTAAGAACATAATTAACTTGGGATGAGTGGCTTGACTGACTCCAGTGTTGTACCTTCTCATGTGAAAAACTTGCCCAAGTGAATAAACACCTGCTGGTGTCAACGAAAATTTCTTTTCCCTATTCTCTTCACAAGGTACTAATAATACATAAATCAGTCTGATATTGATCAGAATATATTTTTGAGGAGTGACTAACATTAAGAATTTACTCCATCCACTTCTATATGCTCTCACAGAAAGGTTAATTAAAATAATCACAGAGGTTTTTGTTTGCAACATAAAGTGCTTAATGATATATGGACAAATTTTAAAGAGATGATTTTACTTCTCAAAAGCTTATTAAACTAGTTGCATTAGTCATGTCTGTTGTTAAACACACTGGAAAGTTTTCTCTTAGGATATACAAATCTTTCTGGAAAATCACAGGAATTTCAGTCCAAAGATAGTTGCTTACCTCTGTAAATCAACTTTCTGTTTCAGCTCCCTCTTAGTACTATGATGTGGCTTTTGTAGCACACATTCACACAAAAGACTGGCTGCTCCAAGCACAGAAATGCTCATCACTTGTGAAGACTAGAAACTAGGCTGCTAAGTGCTAAGCAATACCTGAGAAATGATGGTAGTCCTTTTTATAAATAGTGATGACTTATCTGACAGGTTGATAGTAAGCTACAATGACACATTTTGAGGCAAATAAGAGCTAGTTATCCAATGCTCTCAATTATATATATATATATAGGGTTTTTTGGTGTGGTTTTTTTTTTTGTTTGTTTTGGGCTTTTTTTGGTGGTTTTGTTTGTTTGGGTTTTTTTTGTTTGTTTTTTTTTTTTTTTTTTTTTACAAAAGCATCAAATAAATGCAACAAGGAAACTTTATTTACATGACTGAAAACCAGGGCTAAAATCCCAACCACAAAAATTTAGCATCAGGCTTTCTTAGAAAATTATGGTTGGAATTTCACTATGACATTATTAAAGTAGCAGTTGTGAAAACTAGTAAAAAACATTAAGAAACTGTAGACAGCTTTGGTTATGGCCTACAAATTTGGCTCTGAAGGCCTTAAAAATAAGTTTGTATTGTTTCTCATTTTCAGTGGTTGCAGATGCTTATTTTTTACCTCCTCCACACAAAACAAGCAGGAAATTGTAGAACTCACAACAACTTTTGAATTGTGGTGTCAGAAACCCAAAAAGAATACAGAAGAAAAGATCTGAAGACTGACTGGTAGAAGAATGGTTTTTGATTCTCTTTTAATGGTACCATAGCTCTCTGAAGCAATTGTAGCATTACCTCTTTAGAAGTGCAGCATATTGCACCTTTTGGGATAGAGAGGTTGAGCCACTCTCAGACATAGATAACAGTTGCCCCTAATACAGATGGTTTTGTATTTATTTCTGCTGTACCTCCTACAATGTGAAGAACTGAATTGACTGGATTGACTGGCAGTGTATCAACCCATAAAATATTTACAGTGAGATTCATTAGAGAAGATGTAGCTTTCTTTATCTGAGCTAGTCGAACTGATCTCCTTTTATAAGTAATGTAGAGAAAGAGGTTGTTTGAGAACATGATTCATCTGACTTATTTTAGACATTTATTTTAGTGTGAAGTGAATCACAAGCAAAGAGTATTTATTTCTTTCCATTGACATTATAAAAAGTCTAGACAAGTAGTTCAGACATCAATGTCTATATTTATCCTGATGAATCCTGCCCATGGAGGGAAAATAATCACTGTATTGTTGTATTCAGGGAAAGAAATAGAGTGAGAAATTTCTAGAAATTTCTAGAAAGATCCTGCTCTGTCTGGATAGGTATTCTTGAATCCTGGGAAGAAATTTTATCCAATTTAACTTAGACTGAAGTATAGACTTAAGAAAAACAAAATTTATCTGGAGGCTTTTAGTTGATTGTTATTTAACAATATTTTATAGAGGAATTTTGTTACTGATCCTAAATTAAATATTTCTCAGAGTTTTAATGAAGTTCACTTGTCTTAACTCTTGAAAATATGTCTATCTGACTGTAATTCAGGAGCAAGGTGACTTGTAGGCATCATTCCGGCTGTATATTAAAAAATTCAAAATATTTTAATTTTAGACAACCAAGAAGTAGAAACTGAGCTGGCCACTGGGAAGCACTTGTGAAGGGAGAATACAAAGTGCAGAGAATTTAATTAGCTTCAAAGTAGTAACAGAAGATGAATGGATAGTCCAGAAGACAACACACACCACTAAATAAAATTCTGATTGCAACTATTTCTATTCCTTTCAGACACCTGAAATAATTATGCTGTGTTTCAAATTACTATTGCCAAACCGGGTATCATTTTGGTTAATCCAGACATGTGAAAGCTGCTCTAGTGGTCTCAGCAGGTAAAAAGCTTTACTATTTTCTTTGATCTACAGGTGTGTGTGTACGACTGAGACAAATTGCCTTGTGTTTTATTGGCTACAGTTACAAAGGAGAAGTCAAAAGTATGAGGGAGCAGGGCTGAGCACTGGCATGACTGACTAGATCATTAATTTCTCAGCGGGATTCCTGTTGTAGTTCTGTCTTGGACAAGGTGGCATGAATATAGATTAAGAGTTTACCATGAGCCAGAGATCATTTCCATCCCATAGATTGGATGGCACCATCCTGTTATGAGAGGCAAATAATTAACTGTTCTTAATGCAATGCAATTTATGCAGGTCCACTTAATCTCAAGGCTAGAGATGAAAATATCTGTTGTTTCTTACATAATTACCATCATCACGGTCATGTTCAGTTCTCCTGAAGGTGCTCTTGTCTTTATATTCATTTGAACATTTTGGGCTGGGGCTGCAAATTTTCTAAAGAATATGCAGTAAGTTTCCCAGGATACTGACTCTGGGCTGCTTGCAAAACAAAGTCATGCATTTTCTTACCTTAGAGGCCTAAAGAACAGGAAAAGAGCAACTGGGCTTGCTGTGCCTAACACTGATTAATGCAGTGTCTGCCTGTGTCTGCCTTGCATCAGTAAATGTGTCAAGGATTAAATCTGGGTAATCAGAAATAATTAGGAGTTGGACATAAATCTGAACTGCTGCCTGGGACTGTAATGACAGTGACATTTTAAAAGGTGTTTCTTAAAGGTTTATGGTATTATTTTATCTATTATTTTTCCAGTAGCACTTTTACACATATAATTACATTTATGATAGCATGACTACTGTACAGCTGTGCAACCATATGTAAATTCTACAATGCATTTATATCACAGGGACAGATTTCTAAAGTTGGGAGCCTTCTAAGAAACTATGTGCCTTTTATGTATTTTGGTCAAAAGCTTATGAAACAGATCTGAAAATCTAAATGCGATACCCCACTGGATTAGGATTTGAGTGACTAGAACACTCAATTTACCTCCAATGTGAAAATACAATGCTTTAATGAAAAAGTAAAAATTAGATACCATGTTTTCATAACAGCAATTTTTTACTTGAAATTAAGTTTTAAAATTAATTATATTAGCTTTAATTCTCTAATATTTTAATAACATAGTAGTTCTAATGGCTTTGAAAGTAGATAAGACAAAATTTAACCTAGGTTCTAATTAGACCCAACCTGTTTGCAAAACTGTAATTTTCCTTTCAGCTCAAATATACTGATATAGAATTACAGTTGATAATATATAAAGCTATAAAGGGGTTGTAATAATTTCCAGAACATGTTTTATAATTCAAAACACAAGCACCAGAAGTTCTACATTAAAGTTAAAAGGAAAAACCATCAAGTACTTGCAAATGACACTGACTATTCCCTATCTTGATGAATATCATTGTGACTTGGATGCACAGTTTTTCCAGTTTAATAGTAGCATCTTTTTTATTGCTATTATTGTTATTTAATTTACTGATTATTTCATTTCCAGACAGAATTTACATATAAATTAGATGCATTTAAACTAAATATATGTTCAGCCCTGTGCTTCCACTGTGCCAGCAGCTGCTGCTAACTTCTAAGTGCAGTTCTTTGTGTTCATATTTTTGGGTTTATACTACAATTTTTTGTGTGCTTGTACAGTACTTCAATCCATAATGTTGTGATCCTGACTAACATATTTTATTTCACCTTGAAACAAAGGTGAAATAAAACCCTTTTCATTTTGATAATACTTATAAACTCTATCATACAACTTAAGCATATTTAGGGGTCGGGAACAGAACAAACCTAGTCAGGAAGTTTTGCTTTGAAACACAATCTAAAATCTTAGCTTATAGAAGAGAGTGCCTCATACATAAATGGCATTCATTGCATGGAAATAAATTTCCTGCCTAAAGTATATAATTATTTTTATTTTTCTTCTCTTGTGTATATCATGCAGTTTAATCAATGACCATGCAACATTTCTACTCCTTGCTTATTGTAATAATCCCCACGTAGAACAAAAATATACCTTCTGGTAATTCAAGCACTTAAGAATCCTTATTCTCTTTTGAGAGCCAAGGCTAGATAAAAACAGAGGTTAGAGGAAAGCATTACAAATCAAATACTACCATGAACTGGATCTTTACATCTTAGTCATTTTTATTATTCTCTAAGAGTCATTAAGGCTGACTTTTCATATTCCTATATGCTGTAGATATGTGTCTGAAAAATGTCATCTGGCTAAGCAGAAACCAATCACCTGTTCTTCAATGTTTTTGTCAGTGTATAAAAAATACAGTGCAGCTCTGCAAAAAAAAAAAAAATTGTTGTTTTGTGAATTTTACATTGTTAATCAATTTTAATGAAAGAACAGGATATAGCATGGAATAGCTTTAGCTTTCTTGTTTTCCCATGAAAATGAAATATTCACACTGTCAAAAAAGGAAGGGTATTCAAAATTCATAGCAGGAATCTAGACAAAGACTAAATCTAAACCAAAAAATAACTGGGCAGATCTAAACCAAAAAATAACTGGGCAGATGAAAAAAAGGATTTCTGAATAGAAGCAGTCAGCTAGAAAAAAAACCATAAATAGGAAATCTTCCTTCCTTTAACAAGGCTAGTTCTTGTATAATTCCTATGGATGTTTGCATTTGTTTTCTTAGTTTGGTATTTTTATGACCAGGTCATAGAGACAGATTTTATAAATGTCACAAAAACAGGTGGAGGAGGAAACTGCCTTAGGATTTGTGCTTTAATTCAAGTAAATACAAGATCATGCACACAGATGTAGAGAAAATGTCATATTTGTAGCATGAGAGGTTTACCATTGCTTTGAAAAGCAATGACTTCAAGAAGGATAAAGAAGCCACGTGAGGTAATACATGGAACGTGGATTTTCAGTGTGTGCACGTGTGCTTCTATTACTTCATGGGTAAATTGGGAAATATCAGGTATAAACTGGGAGAGAATTATACCTTTTTATGTACTTTCAAACTATTTATTTAGTTTGGTAACTGTACCTCAAAAAAGGATTATTAATTATTAGAAATTGTTTAGAAGATAAGTAGTAAGAGATGAAGAAAGATCTCTTAATTATTTTTGAGTCAGGAATTGTCAGAGGAACCACAAGAGCCTGCTGGAAGGATTAAACCCAGAATTTTACCTTTAGAGAAGATGAATTTCAGTGTAAAACTAAATTATTTACCCATGGATGTATTCTACTCAACCTTTTGCTTTGGCCTAACGCATCTAAGACTTTCGTATTCTGTAACAGTATAAAAGAAATTATCAAAAAACCCTATGCTTAACAAAAGGAAAGATGAGTTCATACAGAAATAGGTCAGAATGATCCCTTTGGAAGTTCCAACAACTGCAAATGTTTAAATGCTCTGAAAACATGAGACAGAGTTCACACTGAAATGTAAAAACTTGATTCAGATGTAGAAAAAATAGAAAGGGAATATTTTTGGAGGTGGGGTCAATTCATAGGATATTAATTTATTGCAATCTTGAAAAGAAGACCTAAATATCACTTCTTTTTTTTTTTTTTTAATTCCAGCTTCCTCTTTCTCTTTAGTAGATTCTCCTTTCTTCTCATCACATCTTCCAGTCTCTCATCTTGCTACAATTAGTCACTATATTTATTACATGCTTTCACTCACTTTCTCCTCCTTATTTCCACTCAGTGCCTATTAACCCTGTCATAAGCCCAGAAAAATATAGAGTAGGAAAGAGAAATTATATTTTTCTCACGCTCCATGGTTTGTGCAGGTGCTGCCATCTCAGCCTCAGGAGGCTCAGCATTTGTGCTGAGGTGGTCCTCAAGGAGATGAGCATCCAGAAGATTCAGCAGAGCTGGACTGTGAGAAAGCTGTGAGAAGGCTTCCTGAGGAACAAGTTGATAATGATGCTATATAGAAGCGTTGCAGATGAACCTAAGAAATACCTTCATGCTTCAGCAGTGTAATAGCAATACTACATACTACAGTAGAGCAATAGCAACCTGTTCAAGCATTTATACTTCTTGTTTATACTTCTTCTAGTTCTTGTGTGGAATATAAGAGAATAGAGACAGTGCAAGAGGCAATCTCACCCCTGAGGAGTTGCAGCTGTACTAATTACCAAAGAGTAGGAATAGGCCTGCCCTTAATAAGCCACAGCTATGCCTAATAAGGATGAGTGCTATAAAAGAATGAGTTAGCTGGTTGAGAAGAGAGCAGCAATGTGTTGGTTGTGCTGTGAAGTAGGAGCTTCCCTGTGCTGTGAGGAGCTGTCCATGAGCAGTCACTGAGAAGGTACAGAACTTTTGCAATAATATAACAATATTCTTGAATTACAACCAAGGTATTTGTAGGAGCTCATGCTTCTGCTTGTTGTGGTCAGGCATTCCCCTGTGTGTATATAACTGAATTAACTTATCTATTTATATTTAATTACAGTTAAAAGTACTAATCATTCAACAGAGCTCCACTAGATCACTTTGTACGTGGTGTAGACAAATAGGAGTGGATTTATGGAGTGATCAGTTGTTGCTGTGATCTCAGTGACTTCTCTGCACATATTTTAGAAGGTGTTTAATTCAGACTAATTCTAGGCTATTCCTGTGGGCCAAATACCATGGGTTCAATTCCTTGTGCTTTCATCCAGATTATGGTACTTAAGAGTCATTGTGTGATGTGAACCAAAGCATAGAAGGTGACTAGTGGCAAGTAGATCCGCTTCAAAGTTATTCTAAACTGAAACAAAAAAGGAGATTTTATCACTGTGTACTATTTACATGGCATGAATTGTTTAACATACTCATGTTGCTGCTATGAGTATATTACACATCCTTGTACTGAAACATTAAATATTAACCAGAAAGGGAAAGGAAAATGAAAGAAGTCAGATAACTTTAATTTTTTAAAAAACAAACTTAGAGAATGTTAAATATGAGGAGAAATGGAAGTAGAGCTACAAATGTGGCATTGCATTTTTTTTTTTTTTCTGAGGAAGAGGTGCTCAAAGAAAAAATTGTCAAACAGGATAACTTATGCACTGCTATATTTATACCTAGGTTTCCATGGAGAATGCCCTATAAATTGGATTATTATGCGTACTTTTTCTAGAATATATTTTTCTAAACTTGTTTTATATACCAAACTGACACTCTTAACCCAGTGTAATGCCCATAAATGACTTTATACCCCAATGGCAGATTTCATTCATAACAATAGTATTAAATTTTGCAGTCTTCAAGCCACTGGCAAGGAAATACTATGGTTTTCAAATAACAGCTTTGGAATTTTAACCTATGTTTTTTACAAATTTTAAAAATAATCTTTCTGAAACATTTAAATGGTGCACCTCACATTCCCTGCAAGTCAGTGAAATCACAGTTGTTAAGATCCACTTATCCACCTATCTGTGAAAATAAATGTACAATATCAAAAGGTTTATATAAAACAGAGTAGTTAAGTCTGTTTAAGTTTATTCAGTTAATTCTACTTTTCTAGGATATATTGAGTACATAAATATTTTGGACTTGAGTTTTTCACAAGTAAACATACTTTACCATTTATGATGTGGTGTAATATGTAGAAATATATCATTGAGCTAATTTTTCATATATGCACTGATATGTTCAGATTTGGCTTTAATCAGACTATAAAGGTAGTATATTATAGGGTTAATTTAGCTTCCTTTTATCTCCTAAATATTGCAGAGCAGAGCTCTTTTCTGTCAACAAGACTAATTATGATGCCATGACAAAATTTCCTTAGAAGATCAGACATTATCAGTATAAATAAACACTCTGTACCTAGTAGAAAATTATAGTGCATCGTGCAGATTGCATTGGTAATTATTCAGAATGCCTTTACGTGTTGAGGAACCAAACCAACCAATCCTAAAATAAAATAGATGCATGGGGTAATTTGCACTAATTATAGCCTATTTACCTGGGGAACACTTTGTTCAATTGTAATTATCTTACAGCATGCTTTATGAAAGTGTCTTCATCAAAAGCATAATGAAGTAAATTCTAGGACTACCTTTCATTAGGGGAATAAGAAATTTAAAATTACCATACTGTCGATTGGCAGTAAAGTGCAAAAGTACTACTTTTAAATCTAAGAATAAACATTTGCTTTAAAAGTGTTGCCCTGAGTTCAGAGTGACCAGGAGACATTTCTTCTTTCCAAATAGGTTATTCTGCTGCTGAGAGAGCAGCAGCATGTTGGCTGAACACATTCCAAGTCCTTTCTCCTCCTCTTTAGAGCACACTTGCCATTCCTCCTATTGCTTCTAAAAAGAACAATTTGCAGGCATTTAGACCCATTCAAAGGATCAAGTAAGTAACAGATGGATTTTACAATTTCCACTTAAGGTAACCAGTCTTGGTGATCTGTCTTAATATGACTTTAGAGCACTTCTCATTGTTACTCTGTTCACAGGTATCTGAACCAGTACTCAGGGCTTGGAGTAAAGATGGCTATAATATGATGCATGAATCAGGCCAGTTAGTTTTCTAGAAATTATACTGCTAGCAAAGAAACCATGTCTGTTGCTTTGTTACTTCTGGAAAGGAGAAAAGGAAGGCGAACTATAAAAAGAAACTGGTTTTGAAACGAGGAATGAAGTTGAGATGAGAATTGTCTAAATTCTCAATTTGATGATCACAGACAGAAAATCCATTAGGTACATCTGTAAAGTGCTCATTTTAGTGCCTTAAGTAACTGAAATTAGTATTTTCACATCATAGACACTTCATTATTAAATAGTATCAAATGCTTTGAGCGCTAATCTGTTCAGTTTTGTGTTTTTATTAACTCTCTGACTATAGGAGCTCCAGAAAGCTCCTCAAGAGTGTGACATGGTTGAGGGTCATATTTTGCTTCTACATGCTCTCAGACAAACTCATTACACACAAGGGAATAAGAATTCACTCTTCTGAAAAATAGTTCAAAAAGGTAGTGTTATGTGTATTTTGGTAATTCATGCTGATTGAGACTATATGTGTATGTGTATATTGATAATTTGTACATTATGAGTATTCTGTGCGGTGTGTATGTGTATATTGATAATTTGTACATTATGAGTATTCTGTGAGGTGTGGTATAAGTATTATATAGGATATAGTATGATTTATAGTAAAACAAATAATAAAGGGCACACTAGCCAGAGACAAGGGTGCTACAGGGAGTGAGGAAACGACAGCTGGCAGCAGAGGAAAGGAATCCAAATTAATACACGAAAAAGACTGGCCAAGACAGGAGATCGGTGTTCTCTCTGGAATAAACCAGAAGCCACCCAGAGATGGTGGCCCATGAAGATGTCTGACCTAGATAATCTGAGCCATCAGAAATTTACATCTGAAAGACATATTCCAGGAACTCGGCAGCAAAAATACATCGATTCCCAGATGAGCTTTTTTGGACTTTTGCACAGAGAAAAAACCAACATGAATATGGGAAAATCTGAAAAAAAGATGAGTCCTGAATAGAAGACAATAGACGCTGCCTTAGACTAGAAAAACTGTATTTAAGCTGGCTCTACCAGGCTTTCCTTGTGAACACTGGGGATTGTCTCCTAGTGAGCTCAGATTCTGTGTTCACCCAGCTCCAATACTGATGTCAGTGCTTGGCTGTCAGGACTGTGTATTGGTTGTGAATGCATTCTATTTATATTTTTATTAAATTGGCTGGATCCATTTTTAACTTATAATAGGTAGGTAGAGTTGTCACATGAAATAGGGGTGTCTGTGCCAGGTATACTTTAATCTTCACCCTCTTTTTGTTAAGCATTGCCGCTTCAAGCTAGATTGTAGTTACTGTCTCATAGTGCAAAGACCCTTTAAGAGTATATTGTATGCCAATCCTGAAAATCCTTTAAAAAATGTTGGGATTTATCTTCCAACAACTTTATGAATATCTTGTTTTAAACAGTCTATTAGCACAATGGATGGTCCTGTGACTCCTAGAATATATTTTGAAAAATGTGATTAAATACCTGCTATATGAATGCATGCACTTGCATAACAGCAATGTTTGCAAGCATGGGTAAACAACCCCTAAACTCATTTAAGGTAATATCACCAGACAGTTGATAAGTAAGTGAAGTGTAAATTCAAATCCAAATGTCCACATACTAAAGCCTTATGGAGATCCTAAGGAAGTTTTATGTGTTTGTCAGGAGAGCAGAGAGAGTGGACCTAAATATAGGCACTAATCACAGGCACCAGAAAGCTTTGTGTCCTTGAGACATAGTGATACCTCTCCTAGTGAGAGTGATGCTTGCCACACCAAGTTTGTTTCAGTACACTCATAATGGAAGAGATCTTTCCCTTCCTAAAGAGCTCTAGAATAAGCTGTATCACTCCAACTGCTGAAAAAGGGTGCATTTCCTCCCAAATACGTTTTGTCCTCTCCTGAAATATATCTTGGCTCTCATGATCTGATCAAAACAAGTAAATACAGATATAGAAAATTATCTGCTTAATGGCCTAAAAATGCCAGAAATGTATAGCAGGGACAGAATATCTTGGCATCAGGGAAAACTGAAGAATCTGCTATATACACTGCAAATGTATATTCTTCAATTCTATTAACTTATTTTTTTATGTTGACCTGTGTACATATTTTTCAGCTGTTGGCAATTTTGACACTGGATTCCAAGTTCTCTGTGATGGGTCACAAGAATGGCTTATTCTAAGGCATATTTAATCAGTTCTCTGGAGACTTGGTGGCCATTTGTTAGCCTACGGTAGAGAAACAGAACAGTCTAGTTCTCTCCAGTAAAGAGGACCAGAAAAGCACATATGTCTTGAATTAAACTGAAGTGGAAATTACTTCTGCAAAACCTCCTCACTAAACTACTTATGAAACTAGAAAACTAAACATAGGATTGTTTAGTCAGTAACTTACTTAGGCATTTTAGTATTCAGCAGAGAACCTCTGAACATTATACACTTAAATAGTTTTGAAGTTAGTCCTTTTGCTTGTCTTGAAAATGAGCATTCTAGTTTGTGTGCAATAATAATACACACAATATGCCAGTTTAAAAATCTATAGGCACAACCAAGCATAACAAGCCTTGTCCACAAGTCTTATTAGTTATTTCACCATTTTGGAAATTAGACATCCAGATTCCAGTTTGCCATGGGGAAAATCTTACCATGTTTTCTGTTTTAAATCAAATTAACATCAAAATGGTTTATTGATCTATTAATGACAGATGCTTAGCAAGCAGGAGGAAGGTCATACATTCACAATCAATAACAATAATACATAAACTCCAATATTAGATGCTTAGAAACTTTGCAATTATAAATCATCACAAGCACACACAGACACAAACTGTAGGGCAGAAGAGCACACACCCTCTTTCCTCTTCCCTACTCACACAGCTTCTCACAGCAGAGCTGGGCACTTCCAGCCATGTGCACACACAGTACTCTGCTGTTCAGTTTATACCATGATGGTTTCCATACAAATGCACCTTTTGCATTGGAACCAGATAGAGACTCAAAATATCCATGAACCACGATGCCTAAACCAGGCTTATTGTCTCCTGTGCAGAAATCAAAACGGTCCCTAGCTGGATTGTTTTGCATAACTCTTGTGCATCAAGAAGACACAAGTCAAAATTTCTGGTACTGCAGTTCAGTGTATGCAACAGGCATTTCTTTGTGTATATAATATTCATTAGATTGTGGTCCTCATCATACCCAAGTTTTAGTCGCCAGACCACAGAGCTAAACTTCCTCTGCAGAGCTTGTTTGGCTGAGCTGAGGCAACCACAGAGGCTCAGAGCTTGACAGTAGCTGTGCCTTATGAGACAGGCAGGGCAGCTGACTCCTCACCCTCAGCCCTCTGCTTGGCACCTTCATGCCTTTTCAGACATAACTAATCTTGTGTGCAGAGCTTGGCAGCTAGCTTTTATTATATCTGCAGCATTTTAGATTTTAATTCAACCACATAACCTCTTTTTTCTTTAAAAAATATTGTTAATAATGGCACTATTTGTTATACATAATGAGGTTTAATTGCACTCTTTAAAACCCCACTGTGCTTGGGAAGTCAATGGGTTTCAAAATAATTGCACTTGGAAATTTTAATGCCAGCATCTCTTTTACTTAATATTGTAAATTATGCTTTATTTGAAAGTGTTTTCTGTTTACCAAAATTATTATGCAAATTAAGTGCTCTAACACATTTGCAGAAGACATTTAAATTATATTTGTAAAGCAGAGACTCAATTTGGAAAACTGCATGCCACTTATAACTAAGAATACAGACTGGAAAAATCATACATAGTACAACTCTGATTGCATTCTGAAACATGAAAAAACAATATTTGGATTCTTATCTCCAATCTGAATCTAAAAGCACAAAACTAGTAATAAAAAAGAAAAAATGTTTCACTTACCATTTCCAAAGCCATGCTCATATGTAATCTCTTCTTTCAAGATCATTTACAGTATTTTCTACAAACTGCATTCACAAATCTCTGGCCAGCTATTCTGGCATGTAGCAAAACATGCTTCTGTCTTCATAGGGGATGGTGTGGATATAGTGGTAATAGGAGAAAATCCAATATGCACGTACATATTGGTTAATTTTTTTCAGAGAATGACTTTGTTTCTCTTACAAACTTCTCTTTGCCTTATTTTGAGAGAAAGGAAATTATATTTCCCAGGGCTTTGACATGTCTTTATAGTTGGCAAAACTCCTGACACTTAGGTGTGGTTCTGGACTGTGAAACCTGTACACTATCTCACACAGATAAAAAGAACACTGATGGTTTTAGTCCTGGATTCAAATCTGCATCATTATATAGTCATAGCCCCTATGTAACATTAGAATTAGTCCTTAAGTGAATCAACTAAATGCTCTTACTCTGACCAATAATCAGGCAATGAAAATATATGGGTCTTTACAGAAGATAACTGCAGGCAATGTCAAATCAGATTGTGT
Organism: Passer domesticus; assembly: GCF_036417665.1. NCBI lineage: Eukaryota > Metazoa > Chordata > Aves > Passeriformes > Passeridae > Passer > Passer domesticus. The sequence goes on along the minus strand of NC_087476.1, from coordinate 13,910,543 downwards.
TTTGTTTACTGAGGATATGTTGATGCATACAGTGACAACCTTTGGTGGATAATTGAGGGATAGCATTTGAAGTAATACTGTAAGTGTTTTGAAAAAATCCTTTCCCACTCAGCAAACTTTTGTCACTTTCAACATTACCTGTTTATTTACAGAAACTTTTTCTTGGATTTTCAAGAGAGTGTTGATTTAGCATTAAAATATGAAATAATAATTCAAAAATGACTGGTAGGGCACGGGTTATAGGAAAATGGATTTTAAACTTCTGCAAATGCTTCAAAGTCAGAGTAGAATGGTATGAGAACTGTGTAAAAGTCAGCAGTTCTACTTTCCAGGAGATTTCAACATTTTCATGGCCCTGGGGGTTTTATTCAACTCACTCTATGTATGCACTTTTTTACTCCCTCTTCCACTCCTGCTGCTTTGAGCTCTGCTCATAAATCATTTGCTTCAGACTCGTTAACATCTTTTATATTTATCAATATCTTTTGACTATTCAAGGGACCAAAACCTGGGACATTGTTCCAGGTGTGGTTTAATGAGTGCTGAGCAGAGCAGGGAATGGTTCCCTTCCTTGATCTCCTGGCTGGGCCCATGGTTGCAGTTAGACCATTGTGCTGCCTTGCTTTTATGCTCCAGCTTATGCTCAGAGGATTCCAGGGCCTTTTTTTGGCAGAGCTCTGCTCCCACTGGAGAGCGCCCAGCCTGTGTCACTTGCAGGGTAATGTGTGATACATAAATATCTGCACATGTATGTGTAATACATGAATGTATGTGTATATGCAATACATATCAGTATGTGATATATATTTCTATGGAGAGTTAAAGATGTATAAAATTGTGCTACCTTTTCCATTGTGGGAAGTGTACTCCTGACAAAAAAACCCAAAAAATTTGCATTTTGTAAATGTTTTTCTAGTACTAGCAGATGAGGTAAAATCAATGCTGCAGAAATATTTGGCTTCACATGCAATTGTACTGTTAAATAGTGACAATCACAAAACCACTGAAGATGAGTCATTACATTCTCAATAGGTTTAGCATGATACATGTAATGATTCCATATTACATATAATGTCACAGCAAGTATCCTCACAAGTCTTTAAATGTAGTTACCAGGATTGATGGGAAATGAAATTAATTGCCTCTCTAGATGGTGAGCCTCATTACTACAGGAAGCAATTTAGGTTTCCAAAAAATAACAAATGGGTATGAATATTCATTTGAATTACCAAGAATTGTTACAGTGAAAAACATCATAAATATTGGAATATCAGGTCTTGTTCTTTAAATGGAATGCCAGTGTAAAACTATAAGAGATCAAAATAAAATATTAAATCACTTTTGTACCATTGGTCTGAACCAATATAACAATTTCCCTAAGGAAAGGAGCTGTTATTCATTGTCTGGTTTCAAAATCATTGAAGAATTGTAGGTCACTAATGAAGTATTCCAATGTTTTAAAGGTAATATAGGTCACTATATAGGTAGGGATAAGCAGTAGCAATTATTCAGATAGAAACGATGATGAGTATGTTGCACATAAATTTCTCAGATACCTGAAAGAAAAGGTTACAAAAAAGTTTTTAAAAAATTTCACTCATATTTCTACAAAACCCAAAGCACAGAGGGAGAGGAAAATAAAGAATAACATCTGTCAAGGAACCTCATCACACACAGCAGGTAAATGGCTTTCTTATTAGACAAACAACAATATTAATAAAATACAAGGGGCTGCAGACTTTCATTTATACTAAGCCTCGAGCCATCAGGAGTTGGTAGCAGCAGTGATTATATCAATAAAATCTATTATAACGTTCCCTTCAGTGCCCTCTGCTGACTAGTTGACTTTAATAATCATAAACTGCAGGACACTATTTGTAAAATAACTATTACTATTGGACTTTATCTCTAAGTAAATATGTATTGAATGAAAAAGTCCTCTGGGGCAGGAATGTAAAAAAAAATCATTGCTCTTGCCTGTCTTGTAAAGAGAATTCTCTTTGGTGAGACAATATTGTGAGAATTCATGCACTCTCTTTGCATTTGTTTTCACTTGTGGAGTCACCAAATAAGTATCATCACAGTCATTATGTTATTAACAGAACAGTGATATATTTGTAAAAAACACAATAGAAACTTGCTTTACTTTAATTATAAACCTACCTCTCTATGCAAAGTCCTCAAAAGAGGCTGTAAATAGATCATTTTGCTGGAATGACAAGGTTCATACTTTGGATTGGTTTGGGCCTTGACAATCAGAAATCTGGAGCTGGTATTTTTCTAAGTATTATTAGGATGACAAAGGATTTAAATTAATCCACAGTCCATTTGTGTTCTGCATACTGTGAGTATAGAATGCAAACAGACAGTATGAACAGATTTGACTTGAGGAAGGGCACATGCATAAAAGCAGACCTTAGCAACCAGGACTTAACTCAAAAGTATCTGTCGCCTCCCACTTCATGAATTATAAGAATATTTGGATGATCTGGAAATGTACATCTGAAAACCTTGAACTAAGTTTCTTCTAATGCAGGTGGCTCAGCAAATCCAACTACCTTGTACACTTGTGTCCTAATTGAGAAGTCCCTCTTCTTTCCCCAGAAACAGTGTTCTCTTCTAGAAGACCACTTGTAGAGGGAATAAAGAAAGGATTACCTGATATCAGCCTTATCCTTTGCCTCTTCCCTGGACCAGCCCCCAGGCATTTTTGTGAGGCTTTATCTGAAATCCAAGTGTCACAGCTGCATGGGCGTCTAGATTGAAAGAAAATTTAGTATCATTGCTTGTGAATTCATTCCCTGCAGCTTCATGTTGCTCTAATTTTCAGCTACCCAAAGGTTTGGTGGGATGGATAAAAGGGACAATGCAGGTGGCAAATACAAGCTAGTCCCTCATGCTGTGAAAGCAGAGAAAGGTCAGGTGGAATGTGTGAATACATCTAGAAGCAGTGGAAAGCATTAAGCTCCACAAAACAAGGTCTCACATTCAATTTATATTTTATGTTCTTAAGCAATGAGCTGCATAGCCTTCCTGGAAAGTTGCCAAAATTTGAATTGCATTTTCTGTACTGATTTACAGGACATAGCTGGAATTGTCAGTGTGGAAATGTTCTGTATTGGGAAGTCTAAAAATTGTATTACTTGGGAATAGAAAGCACCATTCTACTTCTCTGAGTTTAGGAACTCTGTGCTCCATAGATTTTTCATTCAAATTCATCATTAATTATAAGAACACATTACCAAATTCTACAGTGCTTGCTCACTCTTCCTGTCTCTGGACACAATAAACAGAGCAGCAGGTATACCAATTTTTCTATCTTTTCCTCTTCGAAAAAGTCTGCATGAGATAAATGCTACCTGTCATATGCCAAAGAATAGTTTTTGTTGGCACAATTAATTCAAAACATCGCAAAACAGGAATTTATTAGCACCCAGCAGACTTCATATAATTTATCATTTAGACTGTTTTAGCCATTCTTAATGCACTCATCGTCAGGTCCAGAACCTTTTCAGTGTCTTCAACTTTACAGTTCAAGTGTTTTTAGACTTTTTTTTCCTCTGTGTAAGTCTGTATTTCTTGGATATTATATAAAGGGCATAACACAACCATTGTCCTTTCAGCCTCCTTTCTCTCCTCTTTTATCCTGCTTGCTGAAGAAGTCCTACAACACGGTAGAAGTTGTGAAGTTGCATCACTGTAGTGCTGCATTTTCATCATGTGGAGCAAGGCCCAGACCTAGGAGGCACTGCACCTTGTCTTACAAAAATATCAGGGTGGAGTGCTTAATTTACAAGGCTTTTGAAGCCTTTCTTAAGTGCATAGCAATGGGAGAGAATAACTCAGAAAATTGTCTTTTAAGGAGTTTTTTTCCTTAAAAGACAATTTTTCTTTCTCCTTCTCTGCCTACAGCAAGAACAACCACAACAACTTTATGGTAATTTTGATATGGAAATTTTCAGGGTAGTTATGACCATGAAACTCCTGCAGAGTTCAGAAATAAGGCTATTAGGAGTTTCTTCACAGACTTGATTCCCATCATATTGCCATGCATTGATGCACACAGTACCTCTGAAAGGTCATGAAACATTATTGATTATCACTCCTGTTCTATTTTTCAGAAACTGAGAGGGAAATTAGTTTATCTGAGCTTGCAGGGCAGAACACAGTCTTGCCTCCTTGTCTTATTTGTTTGAGCTTGTCCTTTACCACAAGTTAATCAAATCTTTTTCTTAGTAAGGCATTCATACAGTCTATAAAGGACAAAATCCCTTTAGTATGTGTGATATAGGTCATGTTCTGGGCCACTGCTGAGAGGAAAAGCTACAGCAAGTTTAGTTTTTTTACAAAGAATTGTGCACATTTGTTATGGATGGAGTGAGCTCGTGTGGGGAAAGGTGCACCCTGGGTTCAGTTCTCCCTCACTCATAGCAGCTGCTCCTGGGTTCACTGCCAGCAATGTGGAGGCTGAGGACTGCTCCTGACCATATTTTGTCTTCCTGTTGTAGTCATAAGATGTAAGGTGCATGGGGGAATTTGTAGCTGCCTGAAGTATCAGTAACAGCTGAAAGCCTTTTCTTGCAAGCTTTGTCTGCTCAATTGTGACTATTCACTCAAAATATTTAAAATTAGATTTTTTCCTATGAGTGCATCTTGAAGTAAGTTTGTAAAATATGAAAATTCTCATGTTTCAATAAAAGCTACCCTTTCCTCAGTGTAGAAACTGTTATTTAATACACATGTTCTCTACAGTCATCATGGCTTGTTTAGGCCTAAGTGTAGGGAAAGAACTCCAAACACCCAAAGTCCTGTGTTTTAGACTATTCAATGTATCTGTCAGTGCCAGTTTCTACAGTTTACTGAGACCCTTACTGGGGAAATCAACAAATTATTTCAAATGTATATATCTTTATATTTTCTTCAGTATGTAATTGTATGAAAATTTATGGTAAGAATATTTGATTTTGGTGCTGATAACTAAAGGTAAGTAGGAAGACAGATAGTATTAATGTGTAACAGAAAAACCTCATGGTATAAAGATAATAAATTAATTATTTTTTTTTCCAAATATAACACCAGTGCTATGCTCCACAATGCTAATAATTTGAGTCCTAAAATTATATGTGTTGTATAACACTTCATGTTTGATGGTGGAAAAATCTCCATACTACAGCTAAAAAGTAATGTGGGCCCTAATATATAACTACTCTTTCAGTCTAAGCATTTCCCACCAAATTTCTTGAGCAAAGAATATAAAATGACAGTATCTTCAGGTTTTCATTGTCATTGAAAATGGGCCCAGAGGTTGTTGTGGGATATCTGATGAGCTTTATATTGGGAATAAAAACAAATACAGATGTTCTCAGAAATGCACCAAAAAAACAAGGAAATGAAAGCAAAATTTAAGATGTCAAAGCTACTGTGAATCTCATGGGTGGCCTCAGTATTATATTTGGTAACTATGTTGTTACATTAGTGGGATATTTCCCTAAGGTACTATTTTTTTAATTGAAAGCACATCTGCCACTTTTTTTTCCATGACAACATTTCCTCCCCTTCAGGGATGTGTGTCTTTATGATGCAACTCTTGTAGTTTGATTTAATGACGAGATTCTTCTAAACTCAATCAAGTTTACTGCTTGGTTGTAGTTCTGTTCCAGTCTGCAGCACCTCCTCGGTGTCCTAGCTCCTGGAAGCACTGGGCAGTGACCTGGCCGTCTGTCAGAGGTAGTCCTCTCTCTACACATCTCATTTTCTGTCAGGACCTACATTAGCATCTCAGTGTTTTGATCCAGCTTTGGTTTTAATTTTTTGTATGTTCATTTTCTTTTACACCTAGGCCAGTAGCTTCAGAGAAGTATAAGTTGGAGCTAAAGTGAAAAGGTTTGAGTCTTGTGGAAGTCATAGGAACACTTTCATTGGGTCTGATCTCCAAGAAACTGAAGGTCCTTAACAGGTAATTCAGTTCTAAGAAGATGCTCCAAGAACCTGTCATTTTCTCTATTTTTTTTTAATGTTACAATACATTTTTTTAAAAATAATATGAAACTCTGGTGCCTTATTTTACAAAAAGCCAGAACTAAAGAGCTCTAGTGGGAATTGAGAGAAAATTGCCAGAAAAAGGATAGACAAGAGGAAATTTAGACATACTAAAATAAGAGATCTTCCAAAAATTATAAACAAAAATAATATAAAAGAAACTTGCTAAATATTGTTGGGTAGAAGTAATTATCTGTAGTAACTTTAAGAAAATAAATTAATTGCCTTAGAAATGTGCTTTCTTATGTTACAGACAAGAATAATTATTTTTTAATTGAATTTTCAGTAAATGACCCAGCATATTTTAAGATTTATATTAATGAGGAACTAAATTCAAATTTCATCTAGGGAAATTAAATTTTGCTTTTTCTTGTGTATTTCATGCCTTCTATCAATAGCTTGAAAGTGTTAGGTTATGGAATTGAATTCCATATAATGACTAAGCCCAGCTCTTCACCCTGTCTTACTTCTCCAAATCCTCATCAAGGACTATTGTGGTGTTGACTTCCATTTCCATAGCAGGCCAAATAATTTTTCTGAAACTTTGTCCATGCAACCTCTAGACAGTAAATTTAATTCTTTTATAATTTTTCTTTAAAAAAAAGAATGCTTCTGATAGTTCAAATACAGCTGGTAATAGTCACAGAGACTTGCTTCCTCTATTTACTTAGGAATTAAATTGGTAGTTTATTTTCAAATTGTGATTACCCTTTAAATCTGAGTTCTTCATCCCCATTGCTCCAGTGTGAGGTGAGGCATTGAGAAAAAATACTGAGAACTTCAGGGTGGTGACTCCTTAGGAGTATTCTAAGAAACTTAGCACATTCTTAGTCCTAGAAAAGCTAGCCAAGATGTACAATAACAGCAAGCATAGCAGATTGCTCAGGCATGTAGGTAGACATTCAAAATGAAAGGGATGCCTAAAACTACCCTCTTTTGCAGAACAGATCACAGAATCTGACCTAAATTTCAATTAATAATCTAAAAATTGGAAGTATTTCCAAGCAGATTTTTGGTGAATAAATTTCAGGGTTGAGAGTGTGCATATATTAATTTTTAACAAAATAATGTACACTTTCTGTCATGAGACATGGACTCTATGTGCTTTTCCTGGAAAACCTAAGGAACATCTGAATAAACAAGCAGGTTTTAGTTTTGAACAATGGGTCTTTATCACTCTTTTTTTTTTAATTATCACTGATAACTTATGTGTTTTCAGAAAGATGCCCTGACAATTCTCAGAATTATGCCACTTGATTCATCAATTTGAATGACGGTGAACCCACACGAAGTTCTAATTTTTACTTAGGCTGTTGTTATTATTACATGACCTCAGAAATCATTCTCCATGGCTTTAATAGTTATTGTAAAGCTGTACCTGTTTTCTTTTTCATAATGTCTAGTTTCTTGTTACTAAATTCACAATACAGTACACTTTCTTCATCATACTTGGAATTCTGAATTTGATCCAAACATCTTTGACTTTAAAATTTATTTTCCTCTCTATGTAAAGTTAAAGAGTAATAAAAATGATTTCAGGTATTGCAGGTAGAAAAAGTCCCTTTCAATTTCCCAGACTGAGGACAATGCTGGCCATTAATCTCACCTATTTCTGTTTTCATCTATCCTTCTAGGAATTGTAGTACAGGTTAGTTTCTGTTGAAGCTTTGCACAATGATTACTTTTTTCTCTTACATTTCAGTAAGATTCTCACTACCAATGATCATGTTTCATCTAATGAATGTAAGAGACATCTTAAGTGTCTTTTAAAATGTCCTAACCTATTCTGTCTGCCTAGAGAGGGGTCAAATGTCCTCGTATTCTTATGTCGTGTCTACTACCTCTGAATGTACATATTAGATGTGCTGGGCAGGAGTCAAACAGCACCAGAAATTGTGTGTAGAAAACTGCATTGAGACCAGGGGCACTCCATAATATGTGATTCATAATATCCAATATTACCCTGCTAATGCTCAAAGTAGGAGCTAAGAGCCTACTAAAGTTTGTGAGGTAAGAACTATACAGGAAATTAAGTCCAGTCCAATATGGGGCACAAATCCTTCCCTAAATATAAATATTCAGTGACCCTTGACTACCTGTAATAATTTCCCCAGACTGAATCTTTAAGTCCTTTGGCAAAACTCTAGTATCCTTGTACCTTGTGTACTTCAGGTTATAAATTCTTGTATGTAAGCAATTGAGGTCCATTCCAGGTGGTTGATTGCTGACCTGTATTCTAGGGCCAGCTGCTTGTCTTGATCCAGCTGTGAAGTCCTACTGACTCACCTGAACTTAGGCCTATGATGTCAGCTGAGAGGCCACAGAGAATCAGAAATGTGTGACAAGTATAACACAAGAACTGCAGGATATCCTGTATCTTTCTGGATTGTCCTGTAGAAGCCAAGTGAGATACTCTGGGTCTTCTCAGACAATCATAGTTACTAAAAACATCAAATCAAGTCTTGTGGCTGTAACAGTAATCCAGACCCTTATGTGCCTTATGTGCTTGAGTCCATGCAGATATCTAAATACTTCAAATTGAATTGCACTACCAAACTGTTTCGTCCTTCTCCTCAAACACTTGAGAGTAAAAGAAGTCATCCTTAATTCCCCATTTGTCTCTTGGTTTTGAAGTTGATTGTTTCTTTGTAACCCTAAGGTAAAACTCATGAAAGATCCCTCAGCAATGCGCCTGAATGAACCTGATCATTGGTAGTGAGCATCTTATTGAAATGAAAGAGCAAAAAGCAAGGCTGAAACAGAAACTAACCTGTATTACAATTTTTAAAATATAAATTTATATGGCTAAGGTGAAGCATTGCATGTGTTGGTGCACTCTTTAATGCTGAAGGACTATACAAATCAAGTATAAATTAAACATCAGAATGTAGAAAAAAAATGAAGTTTTTCCTTTAAATTCATTAGTTTTAGGAAAGCAAGGCAAACAGTGTGAACTACAATGGCAGAAACATAATACAATTCTCTCTCTAAATATTTTAGGCAAAAAAAATATTATAAATTCTGTAGTGCACCTGTTTGAGACAAAGATAATATACTCCATGCAGATCAATAAAATTACATTACGGTAGCTACTAAGAACAATCAAATAGTTTAAAGTTGGAAGAAGTAAAGTAGGACGAAGAGTACATAAAGGCAAATTACTAACACAGGGGAAGAAAGCTGAAAGATTCCTTTGTTTGAGTTTATAATTACACATGGGGCAATGCACAGCTATTGTAATAGCAGACTTGAAAGTTTTTCTGTGTCTGTGAGCAAGATGAAGTGAATTAGGGATGAAGCCTAGGCAATCCACTTCTCTTCCTTAGGAAGAGTGTCTGAGTAAACTTTTGAGTTGGCGTATCATTGGAACAATTTTGCTGTAGGGTATCCCCAATATTATTCATATTCAGGGAGAACTCATCAAAAAACACACTGATATTTCTCATAGTCCCTATAGTTCCCTCACTGCACTGATTCCACAGTATCCCTGACTCTTCCTTACCTTGTCAATTGAAGGTTAAGTTCCATTTTTATTGCTGTCAGAGTTGCATTGCTCTTTCAGGGCTTATAAAAAAAGTTGGAAGTCATCTGAATAAAGTGTATGTAGTGGGTGGATATACTGTTAGCTCCCACTCAAGAGTGGCCACTGTCCCTAGAAATGTAATTGATTCTCTTTCAACACTTGAGATGAAAGTAGTGAAATTCCTATTTGATGTTTTTCCAAGCTATGGGTAAATACATTTATAAGTAGGTAAAATGAACTTAAGATACAGAACACCAGCAGGAAAACAATGATTGTGAAGAAATGAAAAAAAAGTATCTTGTATTAACACATTTAAAAAAGGAGGATTTGTATAACAAATTAATATTTGGCTTAATAGATTGTAATTTTATTTTTCTAAATGTCTTACAAATCACAAATACATAATGCAGTTTGCATACCCTGTTGTTAGGAAGAGAGAAATCTTGCTCAGGAAGAGTTCAGGACATTGTTGTACAAAGGAATGTAAAATTATCTACGAGTTGTGAAACATGTAAATATGCAGGTTCAAATAGCTGAAATAGGTGATTTTTTTCCCTCCCAAGTTACTTATATGCATCTTTGTCCTTATTCCTTTCCTAAGATGTTGTAGATTTTTATATATTTCTACTCCCACTGTTGTTAGATTATGGCATTAAACATTGCTGTATTATTCTGAAGTCATCCATTTTCTTTCTTTTGGAACATTGGATTGTATCATGAGGTTCACAGGACAGAATAAAGAATATTCATTATCCCTGCATTTCTTTAGCGTTTTATGTTTTAGCAAGGAAAATATTTTTGCAGAAAATTCACTCCCAAAGCAACTTCTCTCAGTAATATGATTATTTTCTCAAAGTGTTTATGCTTTATATCACCAAAAATGCAATTTGTGTGAACTTCTAAGCCATATTAAAATACATATATTTAATATTGTATGGGATGTTATTGCGTTCCTGTCTCATGCAAAAGTACAGTTTCTGATTATATGGAAGAAGGGAATATTATTCCACTTTTTGTTTAGATTATCTTCACACTACAGTTAAATTTATTGTGTTTACACTTCACTGCAGGATGACAAGTATCATCAAAAAGCTATTACTGATATAAACATAAAAAAGAAGCCCTATTTTTTATTTCATCACTTTAATAGAAAAAGGGAAACATACAAACTGATTTGCTCATCCAGATGGAATTCAAGACAAAGCTACCATGTAGAGTTCAGTTTGATACAGGACCTTAGTGAAATTGTTTTGGAAGCTGCTCCTTGCCTCCTGAAATGAAATGCTGCTTGCTCAGATCATTACTACATCAGTCTGCATGGTCGTAGCAAAACAGTGGATGGGAAGTTTAGGTATGAGCTTGGACTTGATACTCTTAGATCCATCTATTAAGGATTCAGAAGACTGATTTCTTTCTCATTGGAAACCATAATTTTCTTTATCATGGAGGAAACTTCTTCTGAAGAAGACAAGTTACTCAAATGCTTCTTTACGATTCCCATGATCTGGTAAGTAAGAATGGCCTGGCAATTTCCACCATTCCCTCAGACCATTTTCCAATACACTATTATAACAAAATCTGCTTTCAGACCATACACTTTGTTTTTAAACTAATGATTTCCCAGATTCTGAAGTGAATTGTTTGTACTGATAAATTGTTTGTACTTTTGAGGTTCGTTTTGTTTTGTTTTTGGCTGAAGACAACTATTATTCTCACCTGCAGACTAAATGCCTTGAAGGGTTACTGTGAGCCAGGAACAATTGCCAGTTGTTGCCTTGACTAATGCCATGATATTTTGAACTGTAAGACAGTTTATCTGTATGGATGCAAGCTCTGCAGAGCCAAATCACTTCAAGACAGGAAAACTGCTGCCTCTGGCCAAGTGTTTTTACCTTTTTCTGTTAGATGGATTTTATATAGCTCACACCTTGATAGACATATTTTTCTAGATTCAGCAGTAATTTAAGTATTCTTTTATATATATATATATACAAAACAAATGACAGAAGGAAAAAATCAAACTCAAATCTTGATCTCAGTCCATTATACGATTTAGGATTTTCCCTGTGATCCATGTAAAAGCATGTGTTGTGCTTGGTAAATAAAGCTACTGAATGTTTTCCATCTCTCATGGAAACACGTAGTTTGTGTTTCTTTGCAACTCTAGGGAGTATTGTTGTGACTGCACTGTCAGAAAAAGTCTGAAACATGGATTCACTAGAGCCCTACACAATCTCATGACTTCTCTCTGATATACTACAGAGAAATTTAAAAAGGAACAAACTTGCAAAACCAGTAATTTCCTAATGGAATGGAGAAATGTGTGTGGCTAGGGCACACCTAGATGAAAACAGAGGTTTAGATCAGAATTTCTTTTCTTTTTGTTACTAGAAGCAATTACCTTTCCATTCTCATCTCTTCCAAGAGGTTAGGAAGTATTATTGCTAAATACTGAGACATCAGAAAAAGAAGCAATTTGATGAACTTACTATTGATTTGCAGCATTTTTTAGCATAGTCACATCTTTTCAAAACTCAGAGACTTCACATTCCCTTCCTGAAGAGCTTTCACATTGATAAACATCACAGGCCAAGTGTCTTTGTTGAAACATGGATTCCTTATATTTGATCTCCATAATATTTATTCAAAGATATGCTTAGGATCAAGTCTTTTGCACAAAAAAACACTATAGGAATATAGAACAACATAAAAAATTTCATGGTGATTATTTGGGTTTACAATTTTAATTTCTTACCTGTTCATTGATCTGATATGTCTTAAACTCTGTTTCTTTAATGAAAAGATTTATTACATGTGAAGCATGTGCAAAAAGCACCAGTCGATTGCAGTTTATTTTACGACAATACATAGACTGGTGGCAAAATCTTCGACCTTGCAAGTGATAACAAGATTTTTGTATTACACTGAACTTTAGCCAGTCCTTCAACTTATTTGTGTATTGAAAAGGGTAAAATGTGGGTGAAACTCTGGTTTTATTCTTTCACTATGACCTTTATGATTTTGTTTCTAAAAGACTTATTTGGGAAAAAACAAACAAACAAAACATTTACTATATCCCAATTAGTAAATTAAAGGTGAATAGACAATTATTTGTCCTTAAACTTACATTTTCCGTTATGTAATGTTTTTAGCCCTAAAATACATTGAGCTGTATGTAAGCCAAGTAATGGGAATGGTCATACACTCATCTTTTCCTCTTGAATTCTGCCTGGAGAGTGTTTGGGAGAGTACATGGTGGCCTAGACAGTACCACATCCATCCTGAATAATTTGTGATATAACAGGGATTTTCCAGTGCCTGTGCACACTCCCAGGTGCAGTTAAAATAGCAGTATAGATATAATCACTGATGCAAAGTGACAGGTTCTGGATCCTCAGGCAAAGAGAAAGGCCAGGAGTTCATACAAGCAGACAAATTTATTTTTATAATGCTCTTTTCTGTCTGCATTTATACTTCTGAATTGTAGTTTAGAAAAAAATAATACAAGATAATATGTTATATAAGAAAGAAATCGTGGCTGTTGTCTTTGAGAAGGGCAAGAAGAAAGATCCAGGGAACTTCAGGCTGGTCAGCTCCACCTCAAGCCCTAGGAAGGTGGAATGCTGACAGCCTTTTGAGGAAGGTGATTTTTGCACTCTGCTCAGCACTGGTGAGTTCTGGGTGCAGTTCTTGGTTCCCCAGCACAAGTAAGATATGTTTTTACTGAAGTGGTTTCAGTGCAGGACCACAAAGGTCTCGAAGGTATGAGAGTGTCTCTCCTATAAGGAAAGGCTGAGAGCCCTGTGACAGTTTAACCTGAATCAGAGAAAGCTAAAGAAAATAATCAGCAGGAGAGAAAGAAGATGCAGAAACCACGCTCTTCCCAGCGCTACACGCTGACAGGACCAGACACCATAGGCACAAATTTAAAAAGCCATGACATTTAACCCAATCAAAGCCACTTTTCTTTTTCCTGTGGGAGTGACTGAGCACTGGAAAAGGTTTTCCAGAGAGGTTGTGGAGTCTCTATCCTTGAGCGTATTCAAAGCCCACTGGGCAGTCCTGAGTGACCTGCACTAAGTGTTCCTCATGAAGTAAAGGGGTTGGACTAGAAGGTCTCCTCAAGTTAATTTCATCCTCAACAATCCTGTGAAACACTGGAAGGGCATAGATGCAGCCGTTTCAAAATGTATTTCAAGGAGCAATTCTGTACTTTAACACACAGAAGAAAAACAACCCTTCTAGATTTAATACAATTTTAAGTCAATGCAGAGCTTAATGAAACAAAAATCTTAATAGAAGAGATGATCCAGCAGACTTTAAAAGAGCAGACAAACAAGTAGAGAGGGTCAACTTTTAACATCTGATCTTTAGAAACAGCTTCCTCACACAGTTCTTGATCCTGGAACATGAATACAATAGCATTATACAGTGCATTGCCATCCTGACCTCCACTGTACTATTTGTGGAATGAGGCATTAGATTTGTCATTTGCTCTTCTGTCAAAAAATAAAAATAAACAATGAAATGCACCATACCAGTAATACAGGGAGCAAAACCTACAGCTGTGATCTGTCATGTCCCTGCTGAAATTTTTGCTCACTAAGCTATAGAAATCACGGTCATTTTTCCCATGTCACCAACCCTCTGACTCTTACAGTTGTCATTTTGAAATAATTCAGCTGTAGCTGGAGAAATGAGACACAGCAGGTAACACCTTTCCTCCCCCTTCTGTTCCTCATGCTGTAGTTTACAGGTCAGAGTATTCTTTTGACAAACAAGAGGTGAGATCTCACTCCTGAGGTAAACCACATCTTTCTGAAAATCTTAACCACTGGGCTTTAATCACTGTCACTGTTCTGAATAGAACAAATCCAGCTAACTTATGTCTTCCCCCTAAGGAAAGGACTCTTTGATAGAAAGAAAAACTATCAGTTCCTAAGGATATAGTCTAGATTTTTCCTCATGGAAAATGCCATACTGCCTCTGTTATATCTGGATTTTTGCCTCTAAAGAAAATCACTGAATAAAGATCATACTACATATTAAAGAAGAGAGAAAAACCTGCAGAGGAGCTGCTTAATTTTAGCAATTTATCTTTTTCTTCCAATGCATAAAGAGAATTTTTGGAAGGAAAAACCATGTGGGAAGATGAGCTGGAAAAAAAGAAAAACAAAATCTTTCATGTGCCCATATATCTCCTATGTGATGTAGGCAAGCTAAGAGAAATTCAGATAAATGACCTTACATTCTGAGTACAAGAGAATATTTACTCTTTCCTACAAGATTAAGAAATATGTATAGTAAGCCACTACTCTGTTGTGGTAATATCTTGCCTAACAAAACTAAAAGATTCTCGGGCTTAGAAGGCAGAGGAAAATTCTAGCAGAGTGTCAGGAGCTGAACATCAGAGTCTGATTTATTCCATTTTCCTTAGTCTTTGAAGTGAGAAAAAGAACAGTGCAGGAGAGAGACTGGTGTTTATTTGGGTTTGCTGCTCTCTCTGATTGGTGTTAGGGGCCTTTTCTAAGGCTGAACAAAGATATCTGATTTAATTACTTTGTTATAATAGAATGAATTTGCCACCTTTTTTTTTTTTTTTTTCAGTGTACTATACAAGTTATGTGATTTTGTGGAGATTTGAGAGCTGTAAGGTAAATCTAGGACACCAGCAGTGTCCTCTATCTGCCCTGAAAGCAGACAATGAGTTTTGTTTACTTGAAAGTACTGGCAGCTCTTATTCTTGGAAAATGCTGTCCTGGTGTATGCCTGTTCATCAGAACATTATGTAGACAAATACTACATGCACTTCATATAAAAATAATAAAAAATAAATGTCAAAAGTATTTAGCAACATTAGAGTCACACTGAGAGATCAGTATTATAATATTTGATTATATATATGAAGAATATGTAAAAAGTGCATGCTTGTGCATGTATTTGTATATGAGACTCACAGAACAGTCGAAGCTTGAAAAGAGTCTGGAGTTCATCTAATTAAACCCTGCTTTTTAGAGTAGGGTCAGCTATGGCAAGTTGTTCATGGGCATTGATTATTCCTAAGAATAGACACTGAAACCTCTCTGGGTAACTTGTTCCAGTGTCTGACCACCACCTCATGAATACTTTTTTCTTGTATCTAAATAGAATTTTCCAGTTTCTATCCACTGCCATTTGTACTGTCACTGCATACTACTGAGAGTCTGACTCCCACCATCTAATCTTCCTCCTTAGGTATTTATGCATATTGAGCCTTCTCTTCTCTCGGCTGAACAATCCCAGCTCTATCAGCCTCTCATATGTCAGATGCTTCAATCCCTTGGCCATCTCCATCACACTTTGCTGGACATAGTCCAGGATGTTTGTGTCACTTCTGAACTGGAAAACCAAGAACTGAGCACAATATTCCACATGTATGTCACCAGAGCTGAGTAGGGGGGAAGAATCACTTCTCCTGGACTGCTGACAACCCTCTGCCTAATGCAGCGCAGGATCCCAGGATGCTGATGGCTTTCATGGCTGCAACAGCATATTGTGGACTCATCATCACCTTGTTATCTGACAGGGCTCATAGCTTTTTAGTTTTTTGGGTTTGTTTTGTTGGTTTGGTTTTTTTTGCAATGCTGCTTTCCAACATGTGCATAAGGTGAAAATGGTTGTGTAAATTTTCAGTCGTTACTCAGACTGCCAACATTGCCATGTGCACCTGAAGATGGAGACAGTCAGTACTGAGCACAAGTCATAGTTACATCTGCACTAATACACACAAAAACTAGTCACCTTTTTTCTTCTGATTGTGAAATTCATATGGCTAAACCCTTTTAACCTCCAAAATAGGGTGTTTCATTATTTATTGAGAAAAGGGTCTTTCCTGTATTAAATAACAGACAAGGGATCCTTCCATTTTAAAAAACATAGATTACTTCATTAGTACTGTGTCTTATGTATATATATATACACACACACACACCTATAAAACATAGTTTAAAGCCTTTAATGAGAATATCTTGCCTGGTAAATGCTGAGTCACACTAGTAAAGCATCACTGAATCAGTCATCTGATATGTTTTCCTGATAGAGTTCTATGCAAAGAAAACATATTAGCTCTGGACTTAGAAACAGCATGGCTATGTCATCAAACGATGCACATAGGCAAATTGAGTCTGCTGGCAGGGACTATAAGATGCAAGCAGACAATAGTCAGTCTTCTATGAGGCTGTTACCAGCTCTCTGTGCCTGCACATGTACAAACATTTCCACCTACTGAAGAAAAATTCAGCTCTGGAATATGTTAGGCTGAAAAATTAATGGAATCCAGAATGTGTTTGTGTGCTTAGGATATATGCATTAGTAACATGTACAGATTGAAATCAACATTATATCAGACAATAACATTGCAGAGACTTTATTCAATATTATTTGTGCTATATAAAATAGAAAAGAAAAAGAGGAAGGCAAGAAGGAAGGAAGAACACCTGCTGTTCTGGAGAGAGATCCTCATTGCAGAGCTCATGATACAGTAAATAACAGTAATTTCTCAGCAGAAATAACAGATGTCTAAAGTCTAGATTGTAAAATAAATACATACATTCAATCATGCACTAATTTAGTAGAAAGGTTGCTCAGGTTGTCTATTCCATCCTTTGCTCAAAGAAAGTGCAATTAGAACCATATTCTCAGCCTTAGACAAATTTTGGTCACCTTCAAAGATTGTAACTCAAAGCGAACTTGACAGACAGAACATTACTGCAGAAGTGAGTCAAAGTCCCATCTAATCAAGGATTGTTTACATCAATAAAATAAGAATCACATCCTTTCCAGGTAATAGGAAACAGCTGCAATAACTCAAAGATATCAAGTTTGTAAGGATTCTTAATGAGGAGTCAAAATTTAAAAAAAGATCAAAAAAAAGACCAAAAACACAGTAAAGAAAAATAATAAATAAAATCCTAATGGCTGGAGATGACAGATAATATTAAAGCTGAAATGTATTGTGTTGCTGAATTCTGGGCTATTGAGGAACACATTCATTCATAGATAGGCTTGACAATACTCAGCCTTAAGTTTGTAGGTGGTAAGACAAGTGAAACAAGATGTTCATGAGTCTCATTGGAAAGTATCCTCATATTATGGGATATTTGAGAGGGCATGTGGAGTTGTGCAAAACATATTGTAGGATTTTTAGTGGAAGGGCCAAAGATAAGGAAAGGGAAGTACAGGCCTGAATGACTGGAGAGAATGGCTACAGAAGAGTTCATCTGGGTGCAAGCCAGCAGCTGGTCAGATTGTCCTGCACATTACTTTATAGTCTGCCCACTCTTATTTAATTCTGTTCCAAACTGTTAGCTGTCCAATGCTAATGCCTAATCTGTATGAATGTGCATCAGAGATTCGTTGAAAAACTTCAGCCTGCAGCAGCTGAGAGTAGGTTAAACCAGCACCTGAAAAGATCAATTTTCAAATACTCAAAAGATACTTAAATTGTGAATCTGATACAAAATAGTGAATGAGGTGAACAGAAATAACTCTTTTGGGGAGAGAGGAGGGGAGGAGGAGGCAGGGGGGAGAGAGACAGAGAGAGGGAAGAGCACAAACTTTGGTTTAGGTGTCTTAGACATGAAACACCAATTCATCCATCTGAGTGTGGTCTTCCTTTTTCCACCATAACATTCTGCTACTGCAGCGCAGAATCTGAAACACAATAGTTCTCAGTCTTTTCCTACTTCTGCTTCCTAACCAGGTCTTCCCATTTCACACTGCCTAACTAAAATATATACTTGTCAGTGATTAATTTTAGCATGTTTTTTCCCAGGCCATAGCTCCTGTTTGTCAAGATAATTTTAATTTTATCCCTGGTTTGCTCTTAAATTTCAATAACTATACTCACTCTTCCATTATATTGCTCATTAATATCAATATTCAATTATATTCAACTCTGAACAGATGTCATCAAAACCTCTTTGATGTCTCCAATGCTAAAAATAAATACTGTTTGGGGTTTAACAAAGTTGGAGACTGGTAGATCTAGCTATCTCAACACTGTTATAGCAGAAGGAAAAAGCAAACTTATTGACAATATACCACAATATATTTTTTTTATATATATTAGCAATTGTTCTGGCTTCTGAAAATGCTATGTTTTGTCTCTATACTTTGTCACTTCTGTAGTACAGTTTTTCACACATGTGTATTGCTCAGGAATGAGAAAGAATGGTGTATTCCTTTGTAATATTTGGATTGTAACAATACAATTATATTTCTAAGTCTAAGAATTAGACCTTCTTTTTCCTATCAATCACTTCTTGGAAGAAAGTCTGCAGGCTAAATATGTTTCTGTGCTGAATGGGTATAGGTTCAAAAAACATCTGCTTGACTTTATCAAATCGTCAGTTTTCAGGATGAATAAATATATCTGGAGAAGATCTTAGATATAAAAGTGCAACACCTATTTAAAATAGTTGAACAATTTAAATGCTGCATGAGACTTGCTGTATTCTGACATGTTTTGAAACTCTGGTGCCCTCTTTTGGATTTCCAAAAAAGATAATGACTTCTTTTGAAAAAGTCTTTGTCATAGGTGTGGGAGACTAGAGTACCATTCCTAGGTAGTTTAAAAAGCCCAACCTCACAGGATGCCTTGCTCAAGATGACCTGACATTTGGAAGGCAAAAATGGAATACTGCTGTTTACCTCCTGCTAAGCACTAGTACATTTATTTTATTGATTCTCTGTCATATTGCTTGCTTTCTACAAAGTTCATTTTGACATCTTACAAACTAGACATCACGACGCTTTATTGTTGCACCCATCAATTCCATCTACCTCTGAGAGATTTTTTGAACTGTGACTGTAACTATCATATTACTTATTAATAAAAGCAAATTATATTCCTATATTACTGTCCAGTATAAATACCTGCTGAAATTATAGGATAGGTCAAGGTCTAATAACCTTCCAGTCAACTGTAGACCTTGGACCTGGATGCAAGGACAGCACTCCTGAGAGATTCATTCTATCTCATCTCTCATTTGGTAGTCCTCCTTCCTGACTCTGGAGTTTTCAATAGTTCTTTTTTTTCCCCCCCTAATGACAAGAAAAGGTCTGAATATGCTTGCAATTGTTGCTTTTCCTTTTCTGACTGACTTTAGAGTATTACCTCTTCTTAGAAGTAAGCTTGAGAAGATTACAAGATTATTCTAATGCCTAAAAGACAAACACGAAGTGTAGAACAACCTAAATCAATCTTTATTTCTAAAGTGTGAAAAGTTTTCTGCAGAAGTTTGACAAAAAGATTTAAAAAATTGTGAAATTTTTTAAGTTGGAAAAGACCTGTAACATCATTGAGTCCAAAAAATTAACCCATCACTGCCAAGCCCACAACTAAACTATATCCTCAAATGCCACATCTGCAGATCTTTTAAATACCTCTGGGGATGATGATTCAACCACTTACCTGGGCAGCCTGTTCCAATGCCTGACAACCCTTTCCATGAAGAAATTTTTTCCTAATATCCAATCTACACTGGCACAACTTGCGGTCATTACATAGGAAAAGTCCTATCACTTTTCACTTGAGAGAAGAGACTGACCCCCATCTGGTCACAAACTCCTTTCAGGCAGTTTTAGAGAGTGATAAGGGCTCCCCTGTGCCTCCTTTTCTCCAGGATAAACACTCCCAGCTGCCCCAGCTGCTCCTTATCAGACTTGTGCCCCAGACCTTTTGCCAGCTCCATTGCCCTTCTCTAGACTCACTCCAGTACCTCAAAGTTTTTTCTTGCAGAGAGGGGCCCAGAACTGGACACAGCACTCGAGGTGCAGCCTCACCAGTGCCGAGTACAAGGTGATAATCACTGCCCTGGTCTTGCTGTCCCACTATTACTGATATAAGCCAGGATGCCATTGGCCTTCTTGGCCACCTGAACATACCCTGGCTCCTGTTCAGCTGCTGTTGACCAGCACCCCCAAGTCCTTTTCTGATGAGCAGCTTTCCAGCCACTTTTCTTCAGCCTGTAGCACTGCAGGGGTCCAAGCACAGGACTCAGCACTTGGCCTTGCTGAACTTTACATGATTGTCGTTGACTCTTACAGCCTGTTCAGATCCCTCTGCAGAGTATTTGAATTAATTTAAATGAAATATAAAGAAAAAAAATTGCACTTCTCCTGGAGAAAAACCATAGTTTCAGAGTCAACTCAAGGGCTCTTAAGAGCCCTCACAGAACATGTAAACATTACTTTAGGAGAGCCCACAAGGTTCTGTTATGCTGGTGTCATAAATGATGGAATGCTAAATAATCTAATGCCTAAACAAATCTACTAAACCAATTTACTGGTGAGAAGGAAACGCAGCTGATTAAACATGACACATAAATAAGAGTATGGAGGTAGAAATTTAGCTAAGCAGATAAAACACAAAATGTTTACTGTAATGTGTTACTGAAAGATAAAAATGCACAAAATAATAAAGTGGAAAAGCTTAAAATAAATCTTATTTCTATAATATGTTCATCTAGGGGATTTCAGAAAGAAAAAATTGTAATATGAGCTTTCAAAGTCACGCTCAATGGACTTTTGAATATAAACACAAGGGAGGTATCCTTTACAGAAACCCACTCCCTCAGAAACAAGTAAAGCATCTCAAGTGTGGATTCATTCAAGGTTATGAATTTGTGCTTAAATGTATCATGAGGCTGATAAGGTTATCCTAACAATCACAGCAAGGGTTTCTCTTTCGAGAGCAGACATCTCTCTTCCTCATAAAAATGTCAAAGGGCAAGGTCTGTGCACCTTGAGGTTCTGAGAGATCCTGTTTATAAAACAGGAGACTTGTGACCTTTCTGCCTGAGTCACATAGATACACATTAACTAGTTGGATAGATAAGAATTAAAATATCTCCAAGTATGTGGGATAGAATGAAGTAGATATGAATCAACCACTGTTGTGATGTCAATAAGAAATAGACATGCACTGCAAAATCAGAACTCAGATCTGCCATATGATAACTGCATATCTGGGGACTGTTCAATAAAACTTGTAGGTATTGCTGAGTTTCTCATATATACCATGACTGGCTGTGAGATTGTCGTGGGTTGGCCTGAGATTCAGATGAGTCTTGGTTCAAATCCATATTTTTCCTCTAGTTTATTTTTTTTTTGGCGGTTTTTAGGCAAAGTCATGTCTGGATAAAAAATAAATACATAAAAATTAAATAAAAAGCTGTAAAACACACAGACTTAAGAAAATATAAATAGTTGAATAGTGTTGACTTTAGATTAAATAGTTTTATTTCATTTTTTTGTCTAGTGATGGTAAAAGATAAGTGACATAATGTTGGTTATTCACAGGAGCATATATAGAAATATATCTGGAAGGGCTGACAGAATAATATCCATAAAGAGGCCTATACTAACTGATATATAATATTGAATTCTCTAAACAATGGTTGATTTTATCTAACCTTTTCTCTAAGAACAGCTGCTTTAGCTTAGGAAATATTTTTAGCATTATAAAACCTTTTGTAATGTCTTTGTGTTGTTTATTACTAATATATCTAACATGAAAGAAACACTAGATATTTTTGTGGTTTTATTCAATAAGTAAAATGTTAACATTTTACATATACATATATAACAAATCTGACTATAGGTTAAGTTTCCATAGATTTGTTTTCATGTTTTGAAAAGACAAAAAAACCCATTGAATTTTGCTCCCTGATGTGCAGGTAGTGTTATTTACTTGTTTGCTTTGAAGCCTTTGTGTGGCTACTGGGAATTCATGAAGAAATAGAAAATCAAAACATTTCATAAAATTTAGCAGGAGAAGTCATGCCTCTTGTGCCTTATTTGGCTTTGGTTTCCATCATTCTCCCATTTAAAAATGTTCATTACTCATAAGCTATTTCACTTAGCTTAACAACCAAACTATAGAAATTCCAAAAAGGAATATAGAACAGTTAAACAGTTAAACAACAGTCAGAATAAATAATTTAATTATAAATCATAGTCTTTCAATTGTAAAGGTAATTATAAATAGTCCAGGTTGAAAAATAACAGTTGCAAAACCATAATGTTTACAGAGAAAAACTTTGAAAATGTCAGCACTTAAAGTGGAAATCAGTTGGAGAAGGGATGCTATAAATGGTGTATATTGTTAATGTCCTGTTCTTTTTCCTTGAAAAAAAGTCTATTTTGCAGTGGTTTCCATGATACAGAATTTATGCTCTCTTGTACTAAAGAAATAGCTCTTTACTTCCAATGTCTTTAAAATAGCCTTGATAGTTAGCAATGTGAATGTATGTAACCTGGTGATAAACCACATGTCAGAGTTTGGAAGTCTCGATGTCTCAAGACATTTTGGGGTGTGGGAGAGGGGGCAGGTTGGGCCTTGCCCTGGCGAGACAGTGAACTGCCCCACACCCCCATCCCAGAGCCAGTACCCCAGCCTGGCAGAGCTGCAGTCATGGCTCACCAGAGGCGGGCTCCACTCTCACCTCGCCCAGCTCAGTGGCCAAGGGACAGGAATTCCCACCTAGAAGAGGTGCCCATGAGGGCCAAGAGGTATTTAAGGCTGAGCATGAGGACAGCAGGTGTCCTCATGGAGTTGGAGTTCCTCTTGGAGTTGCTATCTCAACACCTCTGAACCCAGGAGTTGGTAGCTGTATGTGTGCTCTTCTGTATCTTTTCTGTCTGCCTGTCTTTCTCCCTCCTAATTCCCTCTTCTTGGAACATTTTGAGTAATTTAACATCAAATGGCTTTAAAGCCTGCTAAGTTGAATGGGCCAAATGAGTGCTGAGGTAAGTGTTTTGTGTTGATTGGATGTTTTACTAAATCTTTTGCCAAAATTCCCTGATTTTTCTACGGTTTGGCAGTAAACTTTTGTCTTGTTTTGACCTCCTGAGAATACTTGGTCGGTATTTCTCCACTGCACTTTTACCCAGAGTATAAGAACTATTGTAACCCCTTCCAAATCCCTTTTAGTGAATTGACTGAGGCCTTACATCATATTCATGAGTTAAGTCCTTGCTCTTTGGTTCAGTGTAGCTTTGCTTCAGAGAATTTTGGCGAGGACAAAAAATTTCAACCAAGTCTCCCAGTGGATTGAGAAAACTAGTAAAATTTCTAACTTTGCCTTTAGCCTTCCACTTTCCATTCCTTTTTTGATCCCTATAAAATCACATCAGGAACACAGCTCGGGTGATATTAGTACATTTTTGTTAAAAATTGTAACTCCTGTCTGAAATAATGCATTACTTCAACAAACACCACTGCAGTTAGTGAGAAAGTCTTGCCATTGTGAAAGGTCCTGACTCCAGGTAGGCTCACTCTTTCTACAAACCCTCAGGAGACACCCAGTAGAGTTTTTTATGAGTCCTGTATGGAATTATGGTAATGATTCTATGAAGAGTTTGGAGTGAATGGTATTATTCACAAAGCCATGTGGTTCAGGACCTCACCATAAATTTGTCTTTTTTTCTGGGGACTCTGAGACCAGTCCAGCTTCTGAACAGAGGACAGATGACAACTGCTAATACAGCTAAGTAGTAATGATACATTTTATTGCCATCCTTTTTTAAAAGCTTAATCTCTAAATCTAGTGTTTGGCATTTTGGGCTTTATAACTTTGGCATTCCTTCTTCCTCAGCTGTTTATTTTTGCTGCTAATATTTTGATGTTCAGTATAATGAAACCGTGTAAGTACATTCTTTAATCTTTGACTCTATAATCTCTATAATATAATCTCAGGCATTATGCATGCACTGTATAACAGACTGTTTGAAAATATATGTTCTGCCTTAATATAATAACCAGCACAGCATCCTACAAAGATTAACGCCCTAGGAAAAACATTCTTGCCTTTTGCTTTTTCCATGAATATATAGTGTTTTTCCAAACTAAGATTTAGGGGTATAATTTCTAAAATGAATTTTAAATGAATTTTTTTTAAAAATGAGCCTATGCATGGATCAGCAGATTTCTGAACTGTTCACATGGGTTGTAATCTCCAGATATTGTATATCACAGTCTATTTGCATCTTCCTTTAATTGGCCTTCACCTCTGAAAATGCATATCTCCATGTGTATATGTAAGGGCTTTCATTGTCCTGTTAGAGATAACTGTGCTGTTCACATGGACAGTTAAACCTATGTTTGTTCTCAAGCCACTGGCAGAACTGCTTAAGGTTTGTAAGATGATTTTTCCAGGCTCTGTTACACCTGATGACATACAATGAAGGAAAAAAGAAAATCATAAAAATAAAAAGGAGATCAAATTATTTTCATAGTTGTAACCCTTAGCTATGATGTACACTGAAAGTGAAAATATTTATAACACAATTTAAAAGAAAAAATGTTTACAAAGTTAAATTTACTCTGGTGTCTAATGTTCATTGACCCAAGTTTCCAATCCCAAAATCTTCAGAGGAATGTAAAATAAAACTTCATACAGACAGCTGCATTCAAAGGAACTATTATTAATGTCATTATCATCTTCATCACTATAATTACATTGATTGTTTTTACCCCAATAGGTAGTATTGTCTAACCTCATTAAGTGAATATTGGATAGTGAAAAGCAAAGCGAACTTTAAGAAAATGTTATATTTTCTATACACTGATATTTCTTGCAACATACATGCTGATCCTTGGAACAGAGCACTCTCCATTTCATCTGGGTGAGGTCTGACATGAAATACTCTGATTTTAATTTAGAAAGTAAATAGCAGCAAAGACATAACGCCCTCACAGTGCAATAAGAGAATAGATATATAAGCTATTTATAAATTAAAATATAACTGTGATATATTAGCCATATGTCACACTGCATGAAAATTTTGCAGTATAAAATTTTATAGCCATTGTGTATTACTTCTGCAGAGGAGCTTAGCCAGGACAAAACATTATCAACAGATTTCCATATGTTAATTTTTATTTTAAAATATACTAGAAAAAATAAAACCCAGCCACTAACTACTCTGATCTAATTTTAGAAAAAATCTATTTATTAAGTAAATGTTTTGAGAATAACAACACTTTTTTGACACTCCTAAGTATTACCAGCAGTGAAGAATTTAGACCAAGATTAACTTCTTTGTAACAGGAATAATTTACACATCAGTGAGGCTTGAAATAGTTTTCTGTCTCAGTTCAGAAAGGCCCATTTTCACTGTTTTGAGACTTACTACAGAATGTCACCAATACTGTCGTTATTTATAATTTGAATAATACAACAAAGGGATCTTGTGCTGGTTAAGGCAGAAACAATTGTATGAAATGCTGTGGGATTTCCCAAGAGGTGATGTGCCTAATCAAGTACCTTGCACTTTGGATCTGACAAAAACACCCAGCACCAGAGGTTACAATAAAGATGCACATGCTGCTGACATCTTTTCTTAGTTGTCACCTCTTGTTCTTGCAAATGAGAGCCTTGAGATCATAAAGTGAAGGAATGCCTGTGATTTCAGTTGCAAAGAGATTTGTGAGCTGATGCTTCTCATCTTGAGAAAGTGTTAATGTCTGATGTTCAGTGAAGATAGCTATCATACTGACATTTAAATTATTTAACTTTTCAGAATAAGTGGTTGTTCTTTTTTTTAAATGTGCTTGAATAAATTTTTTTTTAAAAATCAGGGATCAACTTCATTAACATTTCCATGCAATATCTCAGTGACAATAATGCTTGATTCTTATTTCACTAGAGTATAATTAGAAAAAAAAAAAAAATAATTACTTTCATAAAGTGATGATGGCAGTCAATTTGGCTTATACAGGTCCATTTATGTCCATTATATCAGCAGTCATTGATGCAGTCCTGATTATGAATACATTTGAGGTAAATTATCAACCAAATGGATAATTTTGAAGCAGTGTTTGGTTTAATTGTAGTATCAATTTTTTTTCTAAATATGTATTCATGGATATCTGCAGATATACTGAAAGTCACAGCATGTTTCTAAAGGAATACCAGTTATAGGGAAAAACCTTTATGTTTCTTCATAATCATTCAGGCTCAGTGCTTGGGGATTTCTAATTAGAAATTTGTGAGAAACTTTTCAGTATTTGTGTCAAAAGGGTGAAAATATAGTAAAAAGCGCACAGTATTTAATTTTTCCATTCAACTCTTCAAACATTAAATTCTAAAGTGAAAAGGATTGCAATGAAATATATAATATAATTACATTTCTGTCCTTATCAAATTTAATGGATACAAATGAATTAACTTATTTGAGCATTAAAGAAAATAACCATTTTATAAATGCTTTTGCTTTAACATAAAAGTGGAGCAAATATTAAGTGGCAGAGTACATAGCAATCTTCCCCCACCCTACAGTTATGCCAGGATTAATCTGAAGCTGTTTAAAGAAAGCAAATTTGCTTATCCAGCCCTTGTGTTACCACTTCAGATCCTTAGTGAACACATTCTTTCTTAAAACATAAGAACTGGAAGAGTTATTTCAGATTCTTATGTGAAATTTATGGTGATCAGACTTTGGTCTAGAACATTAGCGTTCCATGTTCTTTTTGTATAGAATATGCAATGTTCAGTTTCAAGTGCACAAGAGCATTTTTTGTTGATTCAGTTCACAGATATTTTTTCTGCAAAGGCTTCTGTCCAAGGGCAAACCTTACAGGAAATTTTCTGCCACACATTTCTTTTTCTTCAAACAGATCTGAACAGAAAAATCATAGTGTGGTGGAAAACAGACAAGGAACCAAGGATAAGAGGATTTATTATTTATATTTCAAAATAAAAGTTTGAAACTCATATGTTAGCTGCCACATCTTGTTCATGTGCTAAAGTAAAAGTATAGTAAAAGCATGTGGAAAACATAGTTAAATTTGGATAATTTTATATGGATAATACCTTGTGATTAGGTATTCTTAGCTCCTTATTTATTTTCATTACTTTTACACAAAAATTTGTTCTAATTAATCTCCACTTTTGATTTTTGAATCACCCTTCAGTGTAACAAAATGAAGCTAATGCTCTGTCAATACTTTGCTCTCTGAAAAGTTTCTTTTCAGTATGAGACATAATTAGTATTATCTAACTTTTTCTCCTAATTGTAGGGGGTCTATAAAACAGTCACTCTATATGCTATATGGCAAGGTTCTCTTTTTAGTTAGAGGTCTTTAGGTCCCAGAGGAAAACCTACTTCTGTGGAATTAATGGTTTCTGCTATTAAGGTTCACTAAGAATGGTATCTTTGTTTAGCATTCTGAGTGGGCAGATTGCTAGCCAAGACACCTGTATTCCTCATATCTGCCTCCTGCTGAAATGATCAATGCCTAATTTGGAGTTGGAATGAAACTTCATATGGGGTTTCTAAAGAATTATAGAACTGTGCATGTTGTGTACAGCCCTAGCAGCTGCCAAATAAATGAAGACCAGAAAGCAAAGTTTGCAAGCACACAAAAACTATATCCTTTACCACCTGGATACTGCTATCTTCCTTGTCCAAAAGTGTGCTTCTCTTCCTGTTAGATTGACAAATATAATTTTTCTCAATCAGATTAACAAATAATACTTCAATCCATATTCTGTGCATTGGCTAAATGTTAAACACCAGTCTTATAGCCACACCTCCCACATAAAATGCCTAAATAATTTCTGTGTAAGGATTTAAATTATCAATTCACAGGACAAACCAGACAGTAGGTTTCTTTCAGTTTTAAATAAATAGAAAATGAATAGTTTGGGTCCCACCAATTCACTAGGCAGAGCCACATACCTGGGATGTATTAATTGATGAGTAGATAATTGGAATCAGTGGAATATTACATGAAAAGACATGAGGCATCTCAAGAAATCCATATGGAAATGGTAGTTCCACATATTGTTTAAATACTATTGTATATAAGGGATTTTCTTTCATGTTTACCTACTTGAGGATAGTATATTTTATTTCTAAATTTAGCTTGAAATGCCAGTACAAGAGTTAATGTATTGTGGTTTAGTACCATATGGGCAGCAATTATTTTTACCAATGTATATCTGATTAAGAGGACTTTGATCTAGTACAACTGGATTTTTGCCTGAACTTCACAATTCACAGAGACTGAAATGTCCAAAATCTTATTGAAGAGGAATATACCATATAAATTTATAATCTTTTTATTGCAGTCTGAATAGATTCCTGCCAGCTGTATGAGTATGGTATTTTTTCTGATCTGCTTGGTGGTATCAGATGATTTATCCACATCAGAAGAAATAAGTGACTTTGATTCAAACTTTTCTGTTCTGTTCCTACAGACACACAGCACAGCTGGTGCAGCTTTTTTCTTTTGAAGTGACTTTCAAGGGGAAACCTAAAAGTTTAATGACTGTACTGTCCAAACTTGGTTAGAATTTTGACTGATAGTGAGACCCCACCTGGAGTACTGAGTCCACCTCTGGGGTCCCCAGCTCAGGAAGGACATGGACTTGTTGTAGCAAGTCCAGAGGAGGCCACCAACATGATCAGAGGAAAGAACCCCCTCTCCTAGGAAGAAAAGACTGAGAGATATGTGTTTGTTCATCCTGGGGAAGACAAGGCTTTAGGGTCACCTAATTGCAGCCTTCCAGTACCTGAAGACAGCCTACAAGGAAGATGAAGAGAGACTATTTACAAGAGCATGCAGTGGCACGACAAAGGAGAATGGAGTCAAACTGAAAGAGAGTAGGATTAGCTCAGATATTAGGAAAAAATTCTTTGCTGATTGTGACCATGCAGTGGAACAGGTTACCCAGAGAAGCTGAGGATGACCCACCCCTGGAAGTGTTCAAGATCTGGCTGCATGGAACTCTGAGCAACCTGGTCTAGTGAAAGGTATCCCTCTCCCTAGACTATTCTATGATTCTATCATTGGTAATTAGCTTTATGTTATACCAGCAAAGGTGTATAAAGGCAC
Organism: Passer domesticus; assembly: GCF_036417665.1. NCBI lineage: Eukaryota > Metazoa > Chordata > Aves > Passeriformes > Passeridae > Passer > Passer domesticus. The sequence goes on along the minus strand of NC_087476.1, from coordinate 13,881,096 downwards.
TTCCTGCAGTAAAAGGGGTCTGTATTCAATGATTCTTGCCGTCTTTTATTCTTTCAATATTTATTCCAATAAACTACATAATTTCTTATAGCTAATTGAAAACAGCCTGAGAAGAAGAGACCAACTTCAGTTCTCTCTGTTTCTATTAAGCAATTGTCCCGGTTCTGACCAGGACAGGTTAATTTTTTGCAGTACCCTGAGAGGCTATGGCTGGAACCATAGTACCACCTCATGGTCACTACCAGGTGTGGGGGAAAGGGACTCTCTCTTCCAAGGACCAGGGGCTCTTTTCAGTCAATAAAAAGTGTTTGGGGGGAGACATTTGTTAACTGTTGCACACTCTACCATGAGCATTTTTGTATGTGAATAATTCCCTCCTTTAATTATTAATATTGTGGCTGTCACTGGTTGCTTTCTAATTGCATTGCTTTTCTAATTCCATTGCTGTTCTATTCTTAACACATGATCTTTGCCTCTTGTGCTCCCAATTCCTGCTACAGCAAGAAGGGGAAGGGGAAGGAGAACAGAGAGTGAGAGAGAGCAGTGTATGGTTTGAGAGAGTCTTGGTGGGGTCCTGAACTGGGGAGGACCATTCCTAAACCACAACAATGATCTCATCAATAGACTTAAGAAACACGTTCTCCTATTTTCTTGATCTATTTTCTGTTATTCTAAATAACAGGAAAACAGCTTCAGTAGAAGTGGTGTAGAGAAACCTGTCTCTACTTTTCCCTTAAGTCTATATACTAGGATTTAGGGTGCTTTTGGAAGGTGTGAGGAGCAGAATAGAAGGTCTCAGACAGAGCTGGGAGTAAACCCTAGTCACCTTAGTCTTCCAGCTCTTGGTTCCAACCTGTATTTAATGGTGCAGCAACTGCTCTTTCAATCACTCATGGCACAGGAGTTTAGGTAAATCTTGCTTTGACAGGCAGAGTTCAGAGTGCTGTCACCCCTGAGAATCCCACTGAACACTTGTGATTTGTGGATTCAGAAAAGTTTTTAATGTGAAGAATCTGTTGAGCAGCCAGCCCACACTGGACTGAAATGCTTTTGCATATTTGAAAAAAAACAGAATTTAAGTACTAGTGGAACTCGAATGAAACTTTATTAAGTTCTTGGATTGTGCATAATCTTGCAAAATCTATGATGTCAACATTGTCCAAGTGACTTGGTCATTATGTTCCAAGTTTTAGTAAATGAAGCTGCTGAACTAGCTGAAAGGCTTTTTTTATGTTTCTTATGACCATACTTTATGGTCTGTTTAAAGTAGTAAATTTATCCTTTTGAAGCAGAACGCAAGTTTGATCATAATACCATGGGGATATAATAGTATTTCTCATCAACTTCTCATCAAAAGTAGTGATTTCCAGTCAAGTTTGACAGGGGGAAAAATATAATTAAACATATTTATTCTTAATAAGGCAAAAGCCATTGTTTATATCTCTGAATCTAGTTATACAAGAAAATCTATAAAAAAGTAACAATAATAAAATCTTGAAGATTTAAAGTCTGTCTTTATTCTGTGAGTGACAGAAAAGTGCAAAAACGGCTCTGATGCTCACGGGTTTTGCCACTTTTAGCAGTTCAGTTACTAGATAGGAGACAGTGCTTACAACAGTGGAAGAGAGGAAATGCATGGTATTTATAACACATACATAATACTAGAGTGTTCAAAGGGATGCTTAAAAAAATGAAAGAAAGGAAAAAAACCCCATTTCATCTTCTTGTTTTCTTGCTCTGGAGACAAACAACCAGTTTACTAACAGTAAAGCATAAATCTCCCTCAGCAGTAAATGATTGTTTTTGTTTTCCAATCAAATCCATATAAACATCAAACCTATTTTTTTAACATAACAACTTTGTGGAGGCATTATTTTCTTTGTAATGCTTACTTAGCCTGTGGAAAGATTTCTTCTGTTTTATCAAGAGACTTTGATGTTTATATTCTTTTTCCTGGAAGACTGATATTTCAGTGATGATATATTATCTCTTAGAATGGAATCTCTCCTATCCTTTCCATGAAATTAGTATTAAACTGCATGTTTATACTAAACAGCAGTTTAGTATAAACATATGTTGGGAGAATATTGTGGAAATTCCTCACAATTAAGGTAGTTTACTCTGTTCATTTATAAGTGTCTGAAGAGATATTAGTATATAAGCAATGTACTAACATATAACATTTTGTCAATGTAGTTTTCAAATATACTTTCAAATACACTTGCGTAAAGGGGCAAAGATTTCATAGGTAGCTCATATTCATATTAATGGCCAATGTGTTCCTGATGTTCCAATTGATGTTCAATGTCCCTTTTGCTTTTCTTAGACATTACTGTTTTGTCTTCATGTAAGGCCATTTTAAAAAGGTTATCAGTATTTCAACCCATGCTAGAGGAGGACTAAAAGGGACACTGGTTGCAAGGGTGCTAGGGAGTTTCTGTATAATGCATGCATCATCCAGCAAATTTTGCCCTGGGATATACTTGTACTACACCATTTGTCTAAAGGGCAATTTCCATTCTAGTGGAATTTTACTTTTAACGTTTTACAAAAACTTAGTTAAATATAAGCATTTCATGAAGTAATGCCTGGAGGTTCCTGTCAGACTTTATTGTGTCACCTTTTAAGCCTGAAATGATTTTCTGAGTTAAGATTTAGTGTTCTTTGTTGATAAGCTTCACCTTCTATTTTGAAACAGTCAGACTGAGAATAAATAGTTGCAGTTGATGAATTTTCAGATCTCTCACAATTTTATCATGCAAAATAACAAATATTCAAATCCATGCTTCTCTTATTTATTCATTACCTTTTCTACACTGGTGAATGATTTAATTATGAAGTTTTAAAATATTTTCTGACCTATATCAAGAACATAATTGATCAGTGATTGCATAAGTTCTTAACATGCTTTCACATACCCTGTTTTCTACCTAAAATATTCTGCGATGAGATTTGTCAAATGATGCCTTTACTCTCATGTGTTATGGGTTTTGGGATAAACAGTTCATATTTATTTTTAGTCTTACTACTTAACTGCTTTTAATTGTGATATTTTTTTTTCATGTTTTGCAACAATGTCTAACTTTTAAAAGATAATTAATACACCACAATTTTACCCTGGGATTTACTGGTGACACAAATAATATTGTGTAAAACTCTAATTACTTGATCATCTACTTAAAAATAGAAGCACAAAAAAGTGTTCAAGGCTAACTCAAAAGGGGCTTTGAGCATCCCTTTCTACTGAAAGGTGTCCCTGCCCATGGCAGGGGGACAACTAGATGATCCTTAGGGTCCCTACCAATTCAAACCATTCAATGATTCAAAGGTACAAAGAATCTATCTAAGAAACAATTGTTTACAATTTTTCTGGACAGAAAACTCTACCAGCAGTATTGATAGCAGAATCTCATTTGTGCTAAAGTCACATTCTTTCCCCCAGAAGAGAGTTGTTCCTGAATGTCTTTTGCAATTAGGTAGTAAGTGCAAATTTATAAAACATAAATCTCCTTTTGAATTTCTTTCCCACAGACAGATTTCTGTAATCATCTTCTCAGCATTGTTTCCTTTTAAAATCCTCTAAGGGTTCCTCAGCTCTGCTGTCACAGAGATTTCTATCTTTACAGATGTATTAAAACATGCACTAGTCAAATTGACAGTGTAATCCACATTTTTATGTGATTGGATGGAAGTGTTTGAGAGTATGTCTTTTAGACAGAGATAAGTGATAAATTTCACATTTTCAATCTTGATATTTAGCCTGGGAAATTGACTCTGCTTCTTCTGTACCCAAGGGTACGTTTTAAAACTTGGTTTGAGTTTTGAAGAAATCTTCTTAATCACTTTGGACTCCTCTTGTGAGTATTGCCATATGAGGCTTTTGGATTTCAAGGTTTGCTTGATTTGTTGTGTTAACTATGTACAAAAAGTGAATAGTAATTTACATTATCATTGCAATTTAAAAAAAAAAAAACCCAAACCTGCTTTACTCCTTTATTCCTTGCAAGGGGACAAATCTAACCAGATTGTGAATATATCCTTGTCTGCAACTTGTACATCAGTAAGATGTGTTAGTGTCAGGGATGACTACAGTGTGTCTTATATGCGTTAGGAACTTCTTCCTCACACACCTTGGTGATAATGAGTAGTATAGATGGCTTAATACAGTAAGCAAACTCCCCTATATTATGCTATGAAAATATTTGAAATAAAATTAAGTTGTTCCAACCAGAAAGGTTTACATTTTGTAGGAAGATATAGAAGATATACAAAAAAACACATGCCAAATTCTGCAGCTGGAAAACATTAATGTTGGGAACAAGTATAAGTTGGAAATGGAGTGGCTGGAGAGCAGCCTTGCAGAAAGGGATCTGGAGCTGCTGGTCAACAGCAGGCTCAGTATGAAAAATGTGTCCCTTGCAGCTGAGAGGGCAAATCACATTCTGGGATGCACCAAACAGCATCACCAGCTTATTAACAGATATGATTTTCCTGTTGTGTTCAGTGTTAATGAAGCTTCACCTTGAATCCTGCATGATGTTTTGGACACCATAATTTAAGAAGGGTGTTAAAGTACTCAGATATGTCCAGAGTATGGCAAGAAAGCAAGAAAGCTGGATAAGAAAGCATATGTTATGAAAAATGGCTGAGGACTATGCCTAACCTTGAAAAAGGAGGCGGAGGGGTGACTTGATTGCTCTCTGCAGTTTCCTGAGGAGGGAAATTGGAGAGGGAAGTGCTGAGCATTTCTCTGTGGTATCCAGTGATAGGACACATGGGAATGGTTCAAGGTTGCATCACGGCAAGTTTAGACTGGACATTAGAAAGCATTTCTCTACAAACAGGTTGGTCAAACATTGGAACAGGCTTCCTGTAGAGGTGGTGGGTGCCCTAAGCCTGTCAATGTTGCACTTTTGGTCAGCCCCAGAAGTGGTTAGGCAGTTGGGCTGGATGTTCCTTGAACCTCTTTCAGTGAAAAATTCTGCTCAGTTCTATTCTAGTTGTAATGGGGTGCTTTTTTTTTTTTTTTGCTTTTTTCTTTTTTTTTTTTTCCTGAGAGCAGCCACTGGCTTCACTAGTGAATAAATCCAGACTTTATAGCATTGAAATTTAAGTAGAGTGAACTCAGGCTAGGTATGAAAGAACCAGAGAACATGTATATATACCCAAAGGTGTAGAACCCCCTTCAGTTGAAGAATAGGTGAAAAAATAACCTAAAAATAAACATAAACCTGGAAAAATGAGTAAGCCAAATCCATGCTTACACTAACCCTTCTAATGTCTGTCTTCATTTACTTTACATCAATGCAAATGTCCCTTCATCATGCTCAGTTATGGCTGATTTAATATCAATTAAGTATTTCGTAATGTATCTTTAAATTTATATTTTACCCAAGTACTCTCATCTAAAATCATGTAATATGAAACCTCACACAACACTGGTAGAAAATGGGAATGATTTTTGTGCTGATGACCTTGCTGATTCCATTACACATTCAAGAGTGCTCAGAAGTCTTACAAGTCTTCTAAGTGTAAATGTCACAATTGCTGTAGGCATTTTAAGTGAGTTAATCCTTTTGTAATATTCATAATGATTCCTGTAGCCATGGGGTTGCTCAGAAAGGAGAAAGACCTGTGTAAATTGTAGCAGAGACAGAACAGGCTAATGGGTTTCTTTCAAGCTTGGCAGGAAATACTGATGATTAGGCAATCATTTTGCAATACCTTTACCAATTTTCTGAAGCAGTAACTTATCACAGTGGTGTTGATTTTCAGGAGTATGTTTTGGTGTTTGAAGTCAGGTATCCCATTTCCAATTGTGATTGGTTCTTTATGGTTCAAAAGAAGGTGAACTACTACAATTTAAACAGTTTTGATATCTCTTGCCTGCCCAAGCAACAACACTGAATAGTCAAGAAAACTGAGTGGGAGCAGCTGCACCAAAATCACCAGCAAAGAAAGGAGGTTTTTAAAGGAAGTGCAAACTGTTAAATGAAAGGAAATGCTTTGACCTGAAGATTTTGCTGCTTTCCTTAAGCAGTAACAATTAAATGAAAGTAGAATAATATTGAGCCAACAAGTATTTAACTAAAAAGTTATGTTAAGCTTTAGTTACCATTAACATTAATTTTTATAGACAGATCTAGCAGCACATAAGATTTATGTGTTTAAGTTTAATATAGCTCAGACTGAGTGAAGTCTCTGGGCTTTCAGTTCTGCAAATACTGTTATATGTTCTGATTGATAGACTTTCCTCAAAGAAATTCTTGGTATTCATAACTTCAACGAGCAGTAATTTCTTGCCTTTTTTTTTTTTTTAATTTGAATACTAGTATACCAAGAAGATCCCCAAAGAGGCCAAAGACTGCTTTTCCTGAAGCAGAGTGACAATCTTGCTGTGCACAATCCTCACTGCCTTAAGGACCTAAATCTCCACCACTTCATTGTCACTGCAGCCCCAGCTGCCCTCAGGTTTCTCAGTTGCCACCAGCCCCTCCTTGGTGGTGAAAACATTGCTACTCAGTCAGAAGGAAGATGTCAGCATCTTCTCATTGCTACTCAGTCAGAAGGAAGATGTCAGCAATTCATTCCAAGATCCTCTTGGATTGACTGTGCCCTGCTGTGCTGCCCCTCCAGCAGATAACAGCGTGGTTGAAGACCCATGAGGACAAAGTCTTGTGATTGTGAGGCTGCTCCATCTAAAGAGGCTTCATCTTCTCAATCTTCCTGTCTGAGCAGCCTGTAAAAGACCCCTCTCTAATCTCACTATTCCCTACCCTCCTTTTTAGCAACACCCACAAGCTCTCTATCAGGTTCTCATCCATGCCCAGGAGGAGCTCCATTCTCTCCAGCTGGCTGTTGGCGTACAGGGCAGCATGGTTGCTTCATCTCTCCTGCCTGTCCTTCCATTCTAACATTCCAGACATAGTAGCCATCTCACCACATCTGGGAGGCCAATAATATCACAGCCCTGCAGGTGAGCACAGGTCTCTAACTCCTCCTTTTTATTCCTCATGCTCTGTTCATTTGCACAGAAGTATTTAGGTTTGGCCCCCAGCAAAGCTGACTTACTGTCTGCAATGGCTGGAAATCCTTTGTGAATCTCTTCAGGTGCTCCCCTGCACACCTGCCATACCACTCCATGCTCTGGCACTGGCATCAGACCAGTGGGAGTGGGATGGATTGAGTTTGCTCTCCTCTGGCAACTTTATTTTAAAGCCCTCTTGACAATCTTGGCAAGCCTATGACTAAAGATATCAGAGATAATAGAGGAAGATAACATTAGGAAGGTAACAGTGATATGAATTAAGAAGATAACATTCTCACAAATAAGTTAAGAGTTCATATTGCCAGATCGTTGATATAACTTTATATATAGGTTACAGTAACTTTGGTCTGGAGTGCTGGCTGTTAGGCTTTTCAGCCTTAAATTGTCACTTTTGTGTCTGGTGCCATTTTTATCACAACACATTATTTTAACTAAGCCCACTGGACTCATGGAATTGGTTTACTTTGAAGGCTGGGCATATCACAATATTTTACAACATAAGAGTTAGGAAATTACAGCACTCTCATTTAAACTCTTTTTTTTTTGTTGTTTTTTTGTATAGCAGACGAGCATTCGTAGCCTCTATAGTCATTCTTTTTCTCAGCTATACAATTTGCTAAGGGCCTTGGGGAATTATCTGTAGTAAAGAGCTATCAAAGCTCTTTCTAGCCAGTATTCTGCAAACTAGTTATACCCTACTTAAGCTCCTCTTTAATAATTTTTTTCTAAACTACATGTTTTCTTAGAGTCATTCGTTTGTATTTAATTGTTGATTTCTTCAAATGCTCCACAAATAATTCCTCTCACCTCCTCCAGAGCTGTTACTCCTTCCTACAACTTCTAAATTAATTGCAGCACACTTGCTAATTTTCCCTGTGCCAGTGGTTATGTTTTGTTTCAGCAACTAGGTCTTTCTCAAATATCTAACAATTGTTAAAAACACATGAATCAAGTATGTGTTTTCTCCAGTGTGGCATTATTATTAACTCAATTCTTCCATGCTGATGAAACTCTACCTCAAGGACAGTATATTAGCCTAGGGGAATATTTCTGCCTCTGAACTGTTCATCCATGGGAATATTTATGAATATGAGCCGAGCCGAACTGTAACTTTCTAAGGTCAAAATATTTTTGCATCTCCCTTCAATGGCAATTCACGATGATACTTTTCCCTAAGCACCATTTCTTAACATTTTTTCATTGCCTCAACTCTGTTTGTAACAATACCTTTTTGTTTTGTACTTTCTTTTCCATGCCTCCATTTTTGTGATATCATTAACAATGGCCTATAAAAGTGTAAAAGGCTGCCACTGCCATACAGAGACCAGAAGGAGTACACATCTGTTCTTGCCATCTCTACAAGTGTTGAATTTTCCTGGATGCTTGTGTTCAGTATTTATTTTCTACTGCACTTTCCTTTAAACTCAGCTCTTTCACAGAGATTTTATGATTGGCATTTTGTCTCTGGCACTCTGCTTTATACAAAAGCCTGTATTTTCTTTCAAAAAATGTACTCAGTGACACTAAATGCCTTTAGCTTAGTTTTCTTCACTAGCTCTGTGAATAGCTTACATCTTTTAAGCCTGTCATCCTGATTACTCCGTTTTTGCCACATAACATCTGAGACAAAGTTGATCAATAGGATAATGGTAACTTCACTGCAGCCTGTGAGAAGGATTTGCAGCTTGGCCTCCATAAGGTTGTCATCATCAATAGCAAGGGAATGGTTGCACAGCTGATTTGCAGCAGTTCTCAACGTGTGTTAATTAAATCTGTAATATAACTGCTAGGCAGCCAGATTCTCAACCCTCCTGGACAGTGCTCATGTAGCGGTTCAAAATATTGTAATTAAATCGAGATGCAATGACTAACACATATATAAAAATTTAACATTATTCCACATTCTGGTTTTAGTTTATAAACCCTATCTGAATGCCAAACTACTGTTCCAAAATCCTTCCTTCTTATTATTCTGTGTAGTTCTATTTGTCATTTCACAATCATGTTTCAAGAGGCAGATCCCAAAATCCATTCACATATCAGTCATTCTCAAAAACAAATTACATTGGAGTTACAATTTTGAGCAGAGACCTTTAATAGTTGTAACATATTATTATTATTATTATTATTATTATTATTATTATTATTATTATTATTATTATTATTATTATTTTAAACAGCAAACAAAAAACCCCAAACTGTTGCAAATAGTTTTAGTGAAAAAACTACTGATGAAACACCCTGATTCAGAAATGGGTGTAAATATAATTTGGAATAGAATCATATGAGGAGATTTATATACTTGCATAATAATATAAATCTTTAACCCCTTTGGCTACATTTAAACTGTCACTTATGAATTTGTTTATGATTGCTTCTTTCTGATTGGAAATTTTTAATTTTTTAAATATCGATATTTGTCTAAGTCTATTATAAATAGTAATAATTATAAAACCTGAGTTTTATTACTGCTTTCCATACCATAAACATGAATTACGAGGAAAAGTTCAGAAGTAATTGAACCCAGTAAGTATCAGCACTAAGAAACAGTCATTGGATGGGATGTTTGAAACAGAGCTCAGGGTACTAATAGCCCATCATCTGAAAAGCTTTTGCAAATTCTTTGTAAATGTTGTGAGTGTTTAGGTGGAGGAAAATCCAGCCCTAGGAATTAGGAAAATCCAGCTCAGGAATGGCTGAACCATTCATTCATTGTCCTGTTGTTGGATAGATGTAAAACAGAAAAGTGGTGACATTTAGTTTTCCCTGAGAAAACAGCAGTAGCAGACGTGAGGCACCATACCTTGAGAGGAAAACAATAGACAGATCATTCCTTTATAAGCAGATGCTGTTTGGCTGAAGCTAGCCTGGTGACAGGATTGAAGATGCAAGGTTTGCAACAGCTGGTCAAGGACTAAGATGGCTAGAAATAAAAGTAGGTTTGCCCACTGTTACAGAGTTTAGGCCTAAAAGATGTGACTATCATATCTTATGTGCAAACTTAAGTGGAAACTTAGCATACTGTGACTGAGCACCCCCAGATTCCTATTCATTGCACTAATTTATCTTGTCTCTCTACAAGAGAACAGGTCAGGAAACAGATATTGCATATATTGCACTGTATAAATAAGTTCACCAATCAGACTTTGATTGGCATTTTCTCTACTGAATAGTTGAACTACTGCTGGCAATAACTTATGAGGAAGAAATTCTAAATTAGTTTATGAAAAGTATTTGTTATTCAATTGAAATAATGTAAAAAAACTTATAGACACCATAAAGAGGATAAATTGGTGTATAATCTGACTGATGTTAATAATTTGATTTGCTGTAGTTGTTTAGATATATATGCTAAACTATTAAACATTATGCACATTGTTATAACGAGCTTATATCTATGCTTATGAAGAGGAGGGTCTTTATTTTTGGGCTAGTTTTACAGACCAATAGGTAGTTAAAACAGGTATTACATGGTATTTTAACTTGTAGTATAATTAGGATAGTATTTATAGAATATTATTAACTTCACAATTGCTAGATTTTATGACTCATATTCTACCTTATACCAATTATACTATTACAGAGTAATTATATGAATTAATTTATTTGTGCACCACAAAACCAGACTTTCTTTTACTTTGGATTTATATAATGTGCAAAACCTCACTCAGTTTTTTAACTGTTTCAAACTATGTTGTTTATTAGCTGAGAGCTCACCCTTTTTCTTGACCACAACAGGAAGATATAGATACAGATAATCTATAGATATAGATTATACAGATTCGGACAAATTTATATGGATGCCTAAAATACATGTGTATAAATTCCTAAAATATGTCTGTCTTTTCACATGTGTGTGAAGTGCTAACCTTTAGAACTCTGAGCTGATGACTCATATAGTGACTGAAATAATTTAAAAGCAAAAAAAATATTTTTTCTGTCAAGGTAACATGAATCTAATGACATGTAAATTTGAAAGTGTTTTGCAAAAATTTTAAAAGGTGATCAAAAATTCACAGCCCAAAAATTAAGAGTAATTTGCCTTTGTTTTCTCCCCAGATGTTTTATGTCTCCTCCTTCTGCATTGTGCTTTGCTTCTCTGTGAAAGGTTGTTGAAGTACAGCTCAGAAGATTAAATGAGTTTTTTCTTCAGATTAGTTTGTTTACTTTATTCTTTGGCACGGCTCAAAAAAAACCAAACAACCTGTGCATGTATAACACAGCAACTGGATAGGGAAGATGCAGAAACAGGGGAATTGGGCTGAAAAGGGGACTGGCCATTGCTTTAACCTTCTAATTTGTGAAGTAATGCATCTGCAGTTCTGACTACTCTGAGGAAGTCACATATCTCTTGCTTCCCATAGTTTGTTAATTCTGTTTCATATGTAAATCTCTTCTGCATTTTGAGCTTTGGGTTAGAATGTTGGACACATGATAAAGTACCAGAGCACCACACTGTCCTCAGCTCCTTCCACACCCCACAACTGTGTGCAAAGAGGGAATTGTGTGCCAGGGTGCAGCCCTTCAGTCCCAAGAATGTTCTGAATGGGTGAAGTGAACTCTGACATTTGACAACTGAGGATCTCTACCACAGACTTTTTCCCATCCCTTCATACTATTTAAATCCATATTTAAGGAATAATTTACTGTTTCTGAAAAGAGTCAATTCAATAAACTGGAAAACTTGAGGAAAGGAAATGTCTGTGAAGTTTTTCACTTCTTTAAAATCACTTGGGTACTCCCCTGGGAAAGCAGTGACCAAAAGTTATTGGTGTTTGTGAGTTCTTCAAGGGCCTGTGTGGAATGAGTTAGTGTTCATTTGTGCCTGTTCCCAGTGGGCATTCTGAATTACCACTACTGCTGTCTCCTCGTATATTTTTAGCAAAAATGTGAAAATCTAAGTAAAATTTAGAAAGGAGTGAGGTTTTGAACTAAAATTTCATGGTGAAGCCTCATACCTCTTTTGAACAGAATTGTTTTTGGAATAAACCACAAAGGCAGTGACTTTTCTCTGGACTCCTAGGTCTTGAAGAGACAACTTTTGCCCATTTCTCTGAAGCAGAATGGTTTATCTCTTCAATACTGATCTGAGGGAGCATCTCAAGGGCTGAGAGTGTAATTGAGATTCCAAGCTCACTCAAGCTTCTACCTTTGGGGACAGGAGCATAATTTTCTTTCCTTCTTTCCTCCCCACACTCCAGTTGCTACAGAAACTTATACTCACCTTTTCTTCTACTAATGCAGTTTCTAGTCCATTCTGAACACTGCTTTTTCTTTCAAAGTGCACTTTTCTCTTGATTTCTCTCAGTGCTCATGGTCCTGTCAGCTTCTCAGTTTCAATTTTTATTTTGAGGGAATTCTGCCTTTCCAGCAGTTAATGATACAAACTGTCTCTATGTTCTTCAAAATATTATACAGGTTCATCATTTATCTTAGTTCTTTGTAATGACAATAAATCTGAATTTTCTAGCCTCTTTTCAAGCAGCAGTTATAGCCTCCAAAATGATTAATCAGCCTTTTCTCATGCAGTTTCTAGGTATTTGGTCTACTTTCTTTAACAAACTGTCCAGATATATGTACAATACTCCAGGTAAGGTCTCAGAAGTTTTGTGTACACATTGCCACTGTCTAAAATGATTTCTTCAGGTATGTGCTTTCTCCTCTATTTTTGTTGCAGTCTTTTTGGGTATTTGTTTATTTTCTTTAATTGCTCCTAAATTTGGACCTGATGGCTTTACAAATTACATCATCAATCCTGCCAACACTGGCAAATCCCAAAATGATACAACAAGCCAGACACTTCCTGTTCCTGACAGACTTGTTTGTCACTGCAGATCAGCTCTGCTTTGCACTGACAAGGGGCTTGCTTTGTGTGTGTACTGTGTTACTGCTGTGTGGTGTTTTCTGATGTCCAGTGTTGTGGGCTGATGTCTATGGACACTCACTACTGCAGCTTAAAAAAAATACCATAGTGGTTTTACGGTAAAAATTGTATTCCAACAAGATGTGTTAGGTCTCCATCAAATGTTCATTTTTTCTAGCCAATATGTTAAAATTATTAAGTAGATCTGATTGTTCTTAAGACAGGTAGAAGGGACATCCTTATCAAACATATATGGCTATATAAGGGATGCTGAGAATTGGACCTCACAACAGTTTTTCCTTTGTGTATTGTTTGATTGCTTAAGAGAACTGCAGCTGCATGGTATCACAGAGGATAATCATAACTCTAAATTAAAATTTAATATTTTGCTGTCAAGATTTTAGGAGGCAAGAAGCTTTTAACACCAAATCAATCCTGAGGAGCAGAACTTATCAACAAAGAAGGCCACCAAAGATTAAGGCAATGTTTTTAAACACAGTTGGGTTCCTAAAATGCTTAACAGGACCTTGTGTTCTAAATTGCAGAAGAGGTTACTTAAAATTTATTTTCTTTTCCCATAGAAATACTGTGGTCTCCATTGTCTTGTTTTGCATGGACCACAGGTGTGATATTGTTCCATGCTTTCTTTCCCTTTTTTCTTACTGCACTTCAAATCAGATCCTTAATTATAAAAGCATCTTTTTTTTAAATTTTATTTTCAGATGTATAGCACAGTCTTAGGTTAAGATATCATATTTGAATGTGTAAACTTGGGTATTTCACCCTATTAATATAATGAATTTACCAAAACTTCCTAGTTTGGAAGCTAACTCATTCCAATAATTTCTTATAACCTAAGCTTTCAGGTCTGTTGCAGTTTTGTTTCCATTGACAATATCCCTGGTGTCCATCTGCATTTTGTGTTCCCTGAATGTACCAGCTGATTTTCAAGGGACTTCTCAAAGTTAATTAAAATGACAGTGATAAAAAAAGATTAATTTCTTAGACAGTATTGATTATTAACTGCCTTATTTCAGGCTCTCAGATAAGCTGTTATTTATGCCTATAGATGTGTTCTCAGTGAAACCACTTCAAAGAAGTTAAATATAATATATGCAAATGTCTGCATTCTACCCAACTTCAAGTACTTCAAATATGATGGCACTATTGATGCACTGAATGAGTATGTTTCTCTGGACAAGATGCAATAAAGCTGAAACTCCTTTATTTCTACAAGTTGGATATTTTTTTTCCTTCAATGTCTATTGAATATTTTTGCTTTGATAATGGAATGCCGTATTTTTCTTAAGGATTTTTAATGCAATTTTGTATATTTCATATGTAATATATGCATTCAATTTAGAATTGAGTGGGATTGATGCAATATTCCAGGCTGTAAGTGTTCAAAACCTTATATTACAATGCTGTTATAAAATACCTTGGCAAAAATTTGCTCATTGCAGCAAGGCTGTGTTTTATGATAATATTTTATATGTCTAGGAATGTGGTTTGGCTTGATTGATTAACTCTGTCAAACTCCAGCTGATCATTTGAAATTGCCTTATTTCAGGAAACAAAAGCTTAGAGAGTTTGGTAGTCAGAAACTGATGAAACAAATTAAAAATAAAAATATTTAAATTAAAAAGCCATAGATTAATATGCATTGGAAATATAAAAGGTATTGACTACTTTCTCTTGGTAAAGGAATGAATTAAGCAAATCAGAACTTGTCATTTAATCAAATTACATTGAGCGTAGACATACAGAGAAAGTTAGTTACAGAGTGGAATGACTGAGACCTAGGCACTGGAATCATATATCTTTGGATAGTATTTGGATATATTTATGGATATATTTGGATCATATATCAAGATGCAATGTTATCACATTACCTGTGAATAGTGGTTATTGCCAACTCTGTGTACATGCCCACTGCCTTCTTAAATTTAAAGGAAATATAATGAACGTCTTTCACCTTAAAAAAGAGGAAAAAAAGCCTGTATTGCACTAACAATAGATTGCAAGAGTGCTGAGAGGGATTTGGTTTTCAGTAAATGTTTGGTCAATAGCAAACTGATAGTTTGTAATATTTATTGTGAGACATATGTAATGGATGCCAAAGAGACCTGCAAATTTCTTTTATTAGTTTATTCTGCTGGCAAATGTGGCAGGTACCTCGGAGATGTATCATTTTACTCCTTCCTAATTGGTGTTTTTCATTCATCACATTATACAGCTGTGCAGTTGTGTCCCCATTGACGCCAGGAAACTGATTAAACCAGCTGGTTTATGGTTCCTTCTGGCTGTAGCTGAGAGTATTCTGTTCTGTAACATATGGCACCGTAGGGCAGTGAGTTTGGGAAGCAGGGCTGGGTTCATGGTGCGTTCGTTTGCTGAAGCATATATTTGTCCTCCCTTTTAAACTGACTGGCTGTGAAACCCTTGTTTAAGGCTCTTAATTACAGTGATTTTCTGCATTGTTTGCTAAAGCTATTTAGTGTCCTGTTGATATTTGTTTGATGACATCCTTTGACTTTTACCTCAGCTAAAGTAAGCCAGTGGTGGATAATTCTCATACATGTTCTGTTCTTCTTGCACTTCATCTTTTTGCTATGAGAAAGATTATTAAAACCCAGATCTGGTCTGTGGTCCCTTCCCTTTTCTTAAGACAATGCTCATGTCTTGGACTTTCTCCCTCAATCCATTCTTCTTGGCTTTCTGTTTTAAACAAGATTCTGCAACACTCTCTTCTCTATCATTACATAATCATTAGAATTCTATGATTTTTGTCATATTTTATTTCCTTTAGTTTATATGTTAATAAGGACTAGATACCTTGCCATTTGATATCTTAGAAGTCTGTTGCAATATGTAGTGAAGACAATATTCTTATTCATCCAGAGTATACTTCTCATCTGCATTTTAAGAACATCCAGGTTGTTTCAGTGATTTTTTGCTTTTATATCTATACTCTCAGATTTGGAATAATCCTTGGCTATTTCCTCTCTTATATGTCAAAGAAATTGTATCTCATTTTGTTAGTATAGGTAGCAGCACATGATTCATGTATTTCATTGTCTTTTGCATTACGAGTAGCAGATTAAATAATATTTTCTTTTTTTTCTGTAATATATATTTTATTATACAGTCATGCTCGTTCTTTGGGTTCTTTTGCCCTACAGCTAATTCCTAACATGACAGATTCTACAGCTTAGATATAAATAGGTACAGTTAAGAATAATCATAAGGGACCCTTCATTTGTGGTTTCTCTAAATGTTCTCTTCTAAGTGATTTACCTTCTCTAAGCTATAAAGCTATTACCTTATTTCCTCTTCTCCGCAACAATCCCTTCTACAGGACAATATATTCTTCAACATTCGTCTGTATTGATTTTTATTTCCACATTATATTTCAGTTAAATATTTTTACACTCCACTTCTATTCATGAGTTTGGTTTTTAACAATTCCTTACCACTGTCATGATCACTTTATCACACTGGATAGAATTGCTTTTGTCTGGGAATGCCAACTTTGGTCTCAGCTGCAGGCTTAAATATCTAAAATATCAGCTGGAAAATTCATACAAGCAACAAAACTCCACTAGGTGTTCCTCAGAGAATTCTCTTTTACTTGATTCAAAATTAAGTTTATATCATTGATTGAATTTGGAAAACTAGTTTTTTGGCTCTTAAATGTAGACATAACTATGCAGAGGCCCAAAATTGTCTGTGCCACTTTCTACCTCAGTAACACTGCTGAATTTCCTCACAGAGAACAGAAAATTTTTCTGAACTGACAAAAGCTGTTGAATTTTCCTCTTAGAAGTCCTAACAGGCTAACAAAGTGGTAAATCTCCTTGCGACTTCCCGTACTTATCCTTGTGAACAGTTTTACAAAACCTTGTTAGTTTCTGTATATGAGGCAAGAAATTTATCTACCACTGTGTATTTTGGATTTGACAAGTTCTCTTCCCCAATTTTTTTCCTTTTGCATCCAAACATTTGCTGGTATTTAGATCCTTGTTTTGTGTACTTTGGGCAATGTGTGAGTTTTCTTCCTTAAGAAGGACATATATGTTTTTAGAAATATTCTGCTTTGAACACTGGGAATTTCAATCTGAGGAGGTCAGTGAAATGTTTGTTTAAAGTATTTCATTTTTATAAAATGAATTGGTTTGCTGTTACTGATGTTACTGAAAGATGAAGTTACTGCTATCTTACAAGGCTGAAAATATTTAATCTCGGTGATTCAATAGGAGTTAATAGTTGCCCTTTCTTCATACTTTATATCTTTGTACTGAAAATAGATCTTATGCTGTTACCAGCAAAGATGAAATAGCTTTCCTTAAAGCAAAAGAAGATATGAGATATTATCAGATGTCTGTTAGCTTTTCTACCAGCCTCATTTTGTCTTGTAGCAATGGGATGGGAGTACTTTCCAAGAGAGAACAATAATTATTAATAATAGTTCACAATTCTGCAGGCTGACCGTCCATTTCTTTGAACAAAACATTTTAAATTCTTTTCACTAATGACTGAGTCACTCTTAGTACCTGGCAGGTTAAACTGGTTTTTGATTCATGTAACTAAAAAAAGCCAACAGAATAAGCCTTTAGGAGTTGTTCCAGGGCTATTACTCATTCAGGTGGTCATGCTGACTTCAAAGGAGCTACAGTGGCCTCTGCATTATTCAGCAAGGTCTGCAAGACTGAGCCTTTAGACTTTTGCTGCCATGCACTCAAGAGGTTTTTAAAAGATGTTTTAATTGTAAGATTGAGCAGAAGTTTCTGTATTAGACATTTGATTCCAAAATATCTTTATGGGGTAGAAAAAAATTAAACATAGTATCTGTAATCTCTCACTTTTTCTGGCAGGAAAATAATAGCTTGCCCAGAGCAGGATGGGTGGCCAATTTGGAAGAATAATTAAAACAAAAGTATTACTTCTTCACATTTCTACTTTATTTTTGTTTTTCGATTTTAGCATATATGTATTATTTAAAGACTGACTCAAGCTTTTCACAATGAATTCAGTTTGTAGTATCACTCATAGTATCACTCACTGCTACCTTCTCTGTCATTTTTCTTTTTAGTCACTGGTTTTCATTCTGAGAGGAAATTAATTTCTATTGTGGCTATAAATTAATCATTTAAACGGTGGATTCCTTAGAACTTATTTTGTGATGAATTTTCCTGAAATAATGCAGACAAAAATATGCATTTCAATCTGGACCATTTCTCTTTAGAGAATCTGATGCAAAATAGATTTTTGCACCACTCTATTTGGAATAATCTTTCTTGTTCTGTATAATTTTTTTCATTCTGTTCTGTTTACTGAGTGAATATGGATGATCATTAATTAATAGAATAATATTTTTAATTATTCTTGTAAACTTTTGTTGTCAGCATCTTATCAATATGTTGAAGACATTATGAATTTTATTTTATTCATCTAAGTAAATGAGCTTGCTAAGTATTTGTTGGTTGGTCTGGGAGATATAGACAGAGGTGTAAATACTGCCTTGTCACAGAACCTTTCATAAAATACTTGTGTGTTTAAAGTGTCATACTGTGTGTACAACTGCATCTGACTTTTACCCTGATCCATTGGGAGTTTTGCTTCCATCAACTTTGGATGGGGAAAAAGAATTTCTGCCAAGTAGAGTCATGGCACCATCATCTGTGATCAAAGCAGCTGTGCTCTTTTTCCAGCCAAACGGCAGAAAACTTTCAGTGAATCCTAGTTCTTTCCAACTTCAAATTGACTGAATAAATTCAGTAAATTTTTGAAAGCATCAATAGTGATATTGGCAAAAAAGACTTTATACAGCCACACATATTTTTCTCTCTAACATGAGACAGAAGAAATATTTTCTGACATTTCCTTTCCTCTGTGCCTGTGACTTAGTGGCAGTATAAAATGCTTTCTTTCTTTCCTTATGGATGTACTTAATAGAATTATATGTAATTTAAATAATTTTATTATTATATTCTGTAAATAACATGCAATTTTATTGCATAAAAGGTAAGAACAAGAAAGTTCTATTTTCCATTTTTGTAGAGCCTTTGGGTCAAGTACTACCTGATGTAAGAGTGTAGCACAGCTCTGACAAATAAGCTCTTAGGCTTATACCATCGACTGCCTCTTTTCATAATATATCACAGTTTCATTTTACACTGCTTGTAGTGATATTTGGTACCACATTAATCATATGTCAGTTCTCCACTGGAAAGCTTTAGACAGTACATCTTCAGCGTTAGAGAAAGTGCTTTTTGCTCAATCCCATCTGTACCTGTTGGAGCATTCAGAAAGAGAGCTAACTCTTTAGCTGAAATGGACTCACAAAGTAGTGCAAATTGAATGTTTGCTTCTAGCAGATAACCTCTCATTGCTCTGTATTCTCTGACTTTTTTGTGCAGGGTAATCCAAAAGCAGTGAATTTCTACTATATCTCATCCACATCTCCATTCTACCTTCAAATGGATTTCGTTTGGTAAAATAGATTTTGAGTTTGAAAAAAGTACTTGTATTTTATCTTAGACCCATTGTAAATTTAGCTAGATCTGTTCAAAGACTTTGTGGTCAGTAAGTGGTGAGTTATCTCTGCATTGACATAGTTCATAGTCTAGTCTCAAGCAATGTTTCTATGTTTTGTGTGCTCTTTTTTCATCCCCTGGAATAAATGTATAATTACACCAGGGCTATATTTAAAAGGAAATTCTGTTTCACCTTATGAAGACTGTAAGGAACTATATGTTCTCCTGTGACCTAGAAACTGAGGAGAGTTAGAATAGCAGGTCATACATCATAGAAAAGTTATCATGCTATAGATGTTGGAAAAGTTTTTAACAAGTGAAGATAATTCATAACAAACACCTTTTTTTCCTGCTTAGGAAAATTTTCAACACATTTGAGCTGTACTAAATCAACATCTCAATGAGAAAAATTATAAGAAGAATTACTACTGGTAATCAAGTCATTTATTATTATTAAACAAATTAGTCTTGAAGGGATAAAAAGAGCTTTTAAAGATAAATGAGGAGGTTATAAGAATGTATTTGAAGAGGAAATACAATTTTCAAATACACAGCTTGTCATCTGTCAAATAAGTGTTAATTCTTCAAATTAGTTAGCTGATGTTCATATCTATTACTCGGTCTGAAACAACAGCACACTTCACGATATTTCCTAATATTGCAATCTGTTCAGTTAGTTTTCTTCTGTTATGTAATGGACAACCTAGTCAATGCAAATGCAGATAATTTAATTGGAATTTTAATTGATAAGAACAACATTATCAGACTTTTGTCAGTGTTTATTGAGAAAATATGGAAATTGATTATTTATTAAGACATTTGTAATGGTCACTCAATTTTCTAACAGTAAATTTCCATGTTTATCTTAGAGTGATTGTCTACATAAGTGTTTCATTTGCACAAAAGTTTCAGATTATTTATGTTTATTGATGCTGTGGAATGGAATAATCATCAGCAAGGTTTAGATTCATCTTGTGTAATATGACCTTTTTGCAATGTATTTCCATGAAATCAAACCCTGTCATCCTAGATTCCCTTTTTAGTTGACTAACAGAGTCAGGGCCTTTTATGGAATGCCATGACATATTTCCAGCATCTTTGGTAAGATAAGATTCACTTTACATCCTAAATTCCTCTGTCAACATTTACTAAAGTTTCACTGTTTTTAGAGGAAACTGATAAAGGTGTAATCAACTGCTGTGTGAATAGCCACACTTGATGGGAAATATTCCACCAAAGAAATTAGTAACTTTGTCATTTCTTCCTCAGTCAGGGGATATCAATGGAGGATGACCCCCAGCTGGGGAATAACATGCTGTGGCTCCATGATTCAGAAGGCTGAACAAATGTTTTATTAAGCTATATTATATTATACTACATACTATAATAATACTATACTAAAGAAAAACCCGTGACCCTTTCAGGCAGTCAAAACACAGCTTTGACCTAATTGGTCAATCAATCCAAACAACATCACCAGAGTCCAATTAACAAATAATTTTTGGTAACAATCTCCATAACACATTCCACATGTGCCAAACAACAGGAGCAGCAATTAGAGATATGAATTGTTTTTTCTTCTGTCTCTGAGCTTTCTCACTGCCTTCCCCAGGAGAAATCCTGGAAAGGTTGTGCCTGCTGCTCTCCGTGAGGAGAGGTGGAGCCACAAGGGGACAGTCCCTTTTCTGAGGGTGCTCAATGATTTTTCTTTAGATAACTGCATGTAGACTAGCAACCCTGACAAGCCAACAGGCTGTGAAATGTCACCCAGTAAGTGATGGAGAAGTTCTGGGTTGTAAAATAGTTGGGACACTTGAAAATTTGTCTGGTCACAGTGTTCTATGTTACTACATTAAATTTGTCACAGATATTAGCTGTAACACTCAGAAGTGCCAGACCTAAAAGGAACATAATCTTTGTCCTCCACACCTGCACTATATTCTTCTAAACAGGCAAAGAAAGGGTATATCTTCTACTTCTGTCACATTCCTTAGTATTCATCTAAGTCATCAGAGGAAAAAAAACCCAGTACAATTAAAAAAAAAACAAAAAACTTGGAGATGATCTTGTCTAACAACTGAATAACCGATACTTAACTAAACTCTGTCCAGGATCATATTAACCGTAGAAAGCTATCTAAAAGAGGGATAAACCCTCCTGTAAACATTCTTCTCTTTCTACTACGAGAAAATATGAATTACATGTTTAACTTTTATGGTGTGAATGGCAGGAAGATATATTCCAGCAAGGAAGTATTGTTCTCAGATTCACCAGATAAGAGGTACAAGCTGCACTAGAATGGTCCATCCTGAAACTCAGGAAAACAAGTGAACTATGCAAAAACTGTCTTAGCTAAATGGATAAATAGTGGAGTTCCAATACAAATTAAAATCCATGGAAACAGGAATAGGCTACAAAGAAAGAATTTAGAATCCCTGGCTGAGTGTGAGAAAGTGTTGTTTGGAAAGCCAGAGCTCATGTAGAGTTGTCATTTGGAGCTTAAGTTGCATCTAGGGCATGATCTTCTATCACTACATTAACAGAAAAATGCTTAATAAGTAAAATATGACCCTGGTGCTGAAAGGGACGTGATATAGTGAAGATCGACACTGCCTAATATAAGACTGAATATAAGGTAAAGTTTCCTCTGTGAGAAAAATGGAGTTGAGCAATGGAAGGTGTTGAATGGAAAGATTAGGCAGGCCTCCTCCTTGGAGATTTTCATGACCAACTCAAAAACCCTGAGAAACTTCTTCCGACTTTAGATTGATTAGGAGGAAGGTGGAGTAAAGACCAGGAAGTTGGAGTAAAGACCTGTTGAAATCCCTATCAACCTGGATGGTCCTGTGATCCTATAATTATTTTTCCTCATAAGAAAGAGATTTTCATACTCTCTCCTTGGTGAATAGCTCTCTAAGGTGTTCAATAAGATGCAAAAGCTATTAGAAAGAAAAGGGTAAACATGAGTGAAGAACGGATTCTGGTCTTACTCCCTGTAGTAAATATTCATACCTCTGTGGAATAGATAGGATTTCATCTTTGTCTGTCTCTCATTTTAAATGTCTGTCAAAAAAAGCTCAATTTTGACCTCAATATCAAGATTTTGTTCAATTCCCAAGTGGGTTCTTCCTACTTGTTATCTTTCCAATATAGTTCAGAAATTCTTTCCATTCACTCAGCTGTTTTTTGCCCCAAACAGAGATCTTTCATCACTGATCTGCTCCTCTCAGGCAAACCTTGACAGATGTCTAAATAGATGAAGGGTTACAGGGAAAGAGATGCAGCACTGGAAAGAAATTTAGTGACGAGATGATGCCCTAGTGAAATTTGAAGCAGGTGGGAAACAGAAGTGACCTCTGTTATGCTTAGTCATGAGATAACTTTAGAAAACTACTAACAAAAAGGAGTGCCTTATCTGACACACACTGTTCCAACAGAAAAAAGATAAGCATGTACCAATGCTTATCTTTGAAGCAAGCACCAAGATATAACATGTCCTCATTTTAATAATGTATCCTTTCTAGCTGTTTTATTGTTTTTAAAACTAGGGTAAGTCTATTTCATTCCAATTTCCCAAATTGTCAATAGATGGTAATCAGGGAGATTATGAGTCTGAAAATTTACATAGTTATAGGAAAAGTGATGGTAATTAACACAGAGAGCCTTCTTTCATTGATCACATACTGCTGTCCTTTAACAATGAAAGTAAATAATATAGACAGCATTTTAAAGTGAAAGCATGGCAGAAGTAAGCGAGGGCTGACAGGGATTTGTGTTAAAAGCACATCTAATGAGAAATCAGACAGCACTTAACAGGATAGCTTGATTTTCAGATGTACAGACCTTGAGCAACTCTGTCTGAAGCCAATGAAAACTACCTGCACTTTCCACCCTTCAGACAGTATGTATTTAAAAGATTAGAAAACCTCTAAGAAGTTTAGTTCACTAAGTCTTAGTATCTATATAGGGGATTAACATGATCTTAACATCATACTGTCTATGGACTTCACAGTCATTAATTGCATTTATTAATCTTTATAGCACTCCTGAGAAGTATGAATGCAGTATTATCCCTCCATTAAAGAGAGTGAACTGAGGTGCACACAGATTGAATTTCACCATTACAGTAAAACTCAGCAAGGAACTGAACCTATGCTATAAAATCTTGAGAATCCCATTTTTTCCAGTTCTACTTCCCCAAGTGATCAGTTATCTCCTTTTATTTCATCTGATTATTTGAAACTGTAAATGTGTTTAGAAATGGAAACATCAGAATACCATGGCAATATTTCTTAACTTTCAGAGTTTTGGGACAGATCTCAACTACTCAATCTTTCACTATGCGTCTTGGGTCTTCTATTATAATAAGCTTGGTTTATGTCTTGATTTTTTTTTTTTTTTTTTTTTTTTTTTTTTTTTTTTTTTTTTTTTTTTTGTTAGTTGGTTCATAGTTATTTTGCTTTCTTGGTTCATATGCCACTCTCATTTGACAAACTTGCATGTGGTTTAACCTTACTCCATTGATATTTGTCTGTTCAAAGGTAGGCAGAGATTGGCAAAGTTAAGATTTAAGGCATACGTTTGGAGTCTAAAACTGTCTATTAACCTGGATTCTGGTCTAATAGTGCCTTACTAAACAAAAAAAGAACAAAAACTTTCAAGAAGCACAAATCTTTGCACTTACAACTTTAGTCTTTATCTCTTTTTTTTTTGTGGTTGTTATTGGCAGCAATTACAGTGAGTGTTGTACAACATTATAACTGATTTAGATCTGTTTCATATTTTCCATGCTTTTACTTTTTTTCTGTTCTCATACTTCACATGTTACTGTGAGTCACTGAAAATGGAATGCTAAAGATTTCCTGAAAATTTGGGAGTTTATTTGAGAAGCAGAAAGTAAGGAAGAATAGCAGTACCCCAAAATTAGTTCAGCATCCTTCTGTATTTGTGCAGTTCCCTGTCTTTAAGCACCAATTTTGACTTCCACATAATTACACATACACATTGGAATGAAATTTTCTTGTTTTACACTCTGCCCACTTTGTTCTGCTCTTTCATTAGAACCTACCCTATCTTTCCTTTATATTCTTTGATGTTCCATTCAGTTTTGTTGTGAATCCTGCTGCCTCTTCTCCTGAGCCATGTGCTTTATTTGCATTATGGGACTCTGTAGGAGCAGTGTAGCAATTGATTGGTAGTCAATAGTTCAGCATTTGGTATGGAACTGCTGAGCACCAAATAATTTATTTCCTCCCCATTGATGCCTTCACAGCTGGTTACCTTTTAATGTGTCATTACAGCTAAAGGGCGATAGAAACTGGAACCTAAATATATCTATCTATACGTATATTACATAGAGATAAAATATCATATATGTATATGTTTACCAACTTTCCATTCCAAGGAAAAAGCAGATAAAAATTGTTTTGGCAGCACAATCACAGTCAACAAGACGGAACACAAATCACAGGGAGGAAGTACATCAGATAAGGAAATCCATTACCTCTAATATTGAAAATTGTTGTGATTTTTTTGCAGAGCTGTTGTTCAGCAAATGCCAAGTAACTTAAATATTGAACCTGAATCAATTATATTGAGTCTGCTATAGTTTAATTATTTTTAGGTTTAGAATAGGAAGAATTCAAGCACGTTTACATTTCCATGATTATTGTTGATTTGGTCTGCATGATACCGCCTACCTTGATCCTAGGTTCAGAATTTATGAGAGTCATGTATTTCAAAAATTTAAACCCTTCAATTTAGCCTCAGATTTCACAAAAAAACTGAACAATCTGGCTTTGGCTGGCTGGCTGCATAAGTGAGCGAGGTAGTATAAAATGCAGAATCCAACACCTTCCTTTGTTGAACTTCATAAAGTTTCTGATTTCCCAGTGCTCTGAGTTGTTGGGGTTTCTCTGTAGGGCTTCTCTGCCTTGGAGAGAGTCAACATCTCCTCCCAGTTTTGTATCATCTCTGAATTTGCTGAGTATCCCTTCCAGTCCTACATCCAGGTTATTTAGAAGATGCTAAAGAGCACAGGGCTGAGTATGAGCCCCATTAGTGACAGGAGACCAATCTGATGTCATCCCATTCCCTGTCATCCTTTGTGCCCCACCTGTGAGTCAGTTGCTCACCCATTGCAACCTGACCTAGTGGAAGGTGTC
Organism: Passer domesticus; assembly: GCF_036417665.1. NCBI lineage: Eukaryota > Metazoa > Chordata > Aves > Passeriformes > Passeridae > Passer > Passer domesticus. Next base: position 13,855,485 of record NC_087476.1, on the reverse strand, counting down.
CCTGCACATGCAGGGGAATTGGAGCTTGATGATCTTTAAGGTCTCTTTCAACACAAACCACTCTATCTTTCTTGTTTATATATTGAAAAGCCATGAAGCAATAAATCATTATTTTTAAGTAATAAAAATTGCATCATTTTTACATACAGAGCTTGCTTTTTCCTTTTTTATAACCTTTTTTTAAACTTATTTTCCTAATTCTAATTTCCTTAATGTGTTTTTGGCTTGTGTAATTTAGTTCCATGAAACTATGTAATATGGTGCAGACTTTTCAACATATATGCAGGGCTTCAAAACAAAGGCTTGTTAAGTTTCTCTTTTCTGAACTAGACCTGCCTGAACCTCTGCTTTATTTTGTTTAGCTGTGACAGCTGCTTTTCAAAAAGACTAATTGGCAATGGCTTCTTGGTTCCAGTTTCATTTTGCTCTTGTGGCATTACTATAACAGCACCAATCATAGATTCATAGGCTTATAGAATCCTAGAATGGAAGAATGGGTTGAGTTGGAAGAGACCTTGAAAATTATCAACTTCCATAATGATTTATTATGAATAAAGCAGACCTCGTGTGATAACGTAGGCATTGAGAAGTGGTGATCCAGGAGGCTACTTAGAAAAGTACAGGAATGTAGGAATGGTGGGAAAAGGGGCACAGGCCTAAAACTGATAACTAGCCCCATGGCTATAATCTGTGTACCAATGGTGTATTAAAGAAATAGAGACCTGGAGCTAGAAAAAGCTAGCTTTGGGAGTAAGAAAGAAAACAAAGAAATTATCTCCAACATTCTCAAAAGACAATATTAAATTCTGTTGTTACATGGGAGTGCAGACCAGGTAGAAACAAACAGAGATATAAAAGCATGCTAACAAAATGCCCATAAGAGGATCTAGATGTAAGGTGAGGAAACCATCAACTCCATCATCATATTGTTCCCAGTACAAGACCACAGATTTTGGCACCCTGTTATGATACATCCCATCAGCATTGCCAGAAGACAATTATTTCAGTACGTGGAAGAGTACTGGCTGGGTGAACAAAACTTTAGAAAGAGAGGTAGTGTGTGCAACAATTTAAATTCTATTATTGCTGCTACTGAACTTCTGTACATAAGCAGCCTTTGTTTTTTTGTGCAATTGTATTGTAACTAATAAAGATGCTTTGATCAGACTGATAAGATTTCAGTTATGCTAACACTAGATTCTAGTCTTAATGTATAAGACACGTTTCCTCTCTTTCCATAAAAAATATTTTGAGAATAAAGTTTTAATGTCAAGATGGTTAATTCTGTCAAAGCTTCTTTTTAAAGTTCACTGAGGCAAAACTAAAATGACTGATGTTAGAGTTCACTCCAAATCTTTCTGTCTGTCCAGATAAATTCATTATATCATTGGCATGATAAAAATATCTAACAGTGATTACAAACATTTCTAAGAATCTGCAGACAAGTTTATTTTATTGCCATCGTCTACCATACATATATGTATACACACACAGACATACCTACTTTTATTTATGTATCTTACACTTATTTTAGTACCACTTTAAAATCGTCATTAGAAGGAAAAGAAAACAAAAATAATCAAATAAAAAACAATAAAAAACCCCCCAAAACCAAAAACCAACCAAATAAAAAAAGTAATCTGAAGGAACAAACAAACAAACAAAAAGAAAGAAAAAAAGCCAAATTCATTTGCATACTAGAGTTAATTTTAATGAGATTATTTTCAGTGAGGACAAAAGAGCACCCTCTTTGACATTGAGATATTTGATCTACTCATTAAAAGATTCTTGAGGACATCTGATTATGTCTTTTTATTGCTGTCAGATCTAGTGGTTGATGTCAGCAAAATTTTGTGTGAATTTGAATATATTCTTGACTACTGATGTGCTCATCTTTGAAAGCTGGCTTCTGTATAGAAGGGATTCAAGTAGTATTTATATTTAAGATTACCACTCAGGTCAGGAACCAGTTCATGAACAGGCATCTGAATGCTGCTGCAAAAGCCCAGGATATTAAATATGATGCTGGGGATGATTGAAATATCATAGTGTGCAATTTGAAAAGCTGCCATGTTTCACTAATGCTCACCTAGAGTGTACAAAGATGTCATTGGTGAAGTCCCAACAGGCTTTAGAGGTCAGGTTTGAAAATAAAATTTCTTGGCAGGTAGAGTCCTCTGTGTTTAATAATGTTGAAGACATTCATTTCACCATAAATCTACCTCTGACTCTTCAGTTACCATGTATTCTCTAAAGTGTGTGATCTCTTACACAGACAGTTCATTTGCATTTGAAAAAAGTGTGTTTTTATTGACTTATCATCTACACTCTATTGACTTATCTATTTACTCTTATGTTTCATTATTCTTCTTTTTTTTTTTTGATATATTACCAAAGAAAAATTGTGATGATTCTGATTTTTTTATATATAACATAACCTTGAGAACTCATTATTAAATGTATTTGTTAGTTGAAATACTGGTGACAAATTATTGAAGAAATAGTTTAAAGGATTATTTTGTTCCCAGTGCAAAAATTGCTCATAGGTTTTTGTCCTGTAATGTTGCAATAATAAAACTGTTTGACTTTTGTTTCTTTATCCTAAATATAACACATTTTGAAATCTTTCCTTTACAATGTCTACATTTCTTTTTTCTTCCCTTCTCTTTTACACTTTTTTTTTTCCTTGAAAGGCAAATATCATTCTTCTTAGTGCAGATGCTTCAATTTAACTCTTTGTACTGAACAGTAAGGAAGATTTAATGATGTATTGAAGCTGAGAAAATACACTGATAAAAAACTGATAATTCTGTATGTAAGCATTTCTTCAGTAGAATGATGAAATTCTGTTTAGTAATGGTGACACTAAGTTGAAGTTTAGATAGATGTTATAAAAATCTATTTTTATTTTAACTTTTATTCTTTATATTCACAGCTTTCCTCATATCTGCTACTTCCTGCTTCCAGGAACATTGTGGTGGACACCATAAATTTCAGTCTTACTTACATTTGCTGTTCTTACATTTTCAAATTATGTACTTTCATGTCATTTGCATTTATATTTTCACATATGAAAATCTCACTCAAGCCCCTGTTGAGATCCTTTGCATTTTTTTTTAATTTGTTTTATTCAGGCAGTCTACTTTTATGCTTCATTGATGCTATTTTAATGATCAAGATATGGGCTGTTTTGCATATTCCCCTCCATTGTTGCCAGTCACAGAAATTTCTTAGAATGTGGAAGGTAAAAAAGGCATCTCAAGACATCTAAATGAATAGGAATATTTCAGATATCTCTCTTCAGTAGACAGATATAATTGGTGAGATCTATGTAGATGTTACCATTTACAGTTTGGGTAACTCATATTCAGGAAAGACTACATCAATTAGTAGCTTGGCTAAATATAGTAAAGGGCTTTGAAGACACTTATATGGAAAACTTGTCTTAAAAAAAGGTACAACAGATAGTCTGATCTGCCTAACTTGCAACCAAGCTTTGGATACCTAAGGAAGTGTAAAGTTCCCCAAGATAGTGAGTACATGTATGTGAAGAATAGTTCTGCTCTTCAAACTATGCCTCGGCAACACCTTGGCTTTTGTAATTACATTAAATTTTGGAGAAATCTTTGTCAGAAGCTTGTGAAAATTCTGTAAATACAGCATAAAAAATTACTCTAGATGCAAAATTATTGATTCTAGAAAATTTTCAGGAGACATCATGCTCATGACCTGAATCCAAAGCCTGATAAGCTTTATGACAGATCTTCATCTACTCTGTTATGAGATTATTAATAAATGATAAAAGGAGTCTTTTCCAGTAAATCAGTATTCTTCCTATTAGAGTGTTTTTCGTATTGAAACTTTCTGACCCTGAATAAATTATTTTGTTCTGTCATGGCAGTAATTAATGTCAACAGTAGATTTGTGGATTTTTTTAAAGCTTTTTCTGAATATAAGGAGTTATTCTATGAAGGCATTCTTTACTTGTTTAGACTAAAATATTAGGCTGCAGTCCAATACTTTGAAATATTCTTTTGAAGGGCATATTTTCCAAACTTTTTGTAATTTTGATTGGTTTACTAATTGATTTTTACTAATTTAATTGATTAATCCAATTGATTTGGCTTAAGTCTCATCAAAGTGTCTGTATTTTTCATGTGTCTATCCAAATTCAGATACAGGCAGTTAAGGCCTTATTAATACTGAATAAGTCAGTATTTATTACTTTAGATTTATAGGCTGAATTCTTGTTTAAATATGCAGTGTATCATATTTTCTGGAATGATAGTGCTACTACAAGCTTCATGTCTCCTTTCATTGACCTTAAGAACTACAATTTTGTATAAATAAAATTTTTCCCACTCGGTTCTTATAAATACTAAGTTTTCAGTAATAATAAATATTACTTTTTCTCTTACCAAAGTGTTTCTTACATGTTATTTTTTTCCTAGCCTTTAAAAATATATTCGTTTTGCCTTTTTATAATGAATTTTCTTTTTTCTTTTTTTCAGTATAGGGTTTGAAGGTAGCTCCACAGGTGTAAAACACTAAATCACAGACCAATGAGATGTTCAGTCAGAGCTGCATTGCTAATAGCTTAATAATAGTTCTTTTTTTGAGCGTGCTAATGGATTTCTTTCTGGCACACATTAAGTTCCAAAAAATAGTTTAAGAGTCAGGCTGTTGATTTACAGGACAGGAGACTGCCTTTTAGACTTTCACTGTCTTTCAGACTTTCGCTGTCTTTCAGAATCCAATTATTAATTAAAGCACAAAGATTTTTGGCTGGGTTTTCATTGTAACTGCTGTGAGAAAAGGAGTCCTTGGTGAAGAGTAACAAAGACATATTACCTTGGACTTAATTACTGTTTAATGAGATTTTTGTTAGTTTTGATAATGAATTAATGCTTTGTTTATAAATGGTCATTTACTATCCTTGAACAGCTCTGATGATGTTATAAGGAAATAAAACATTCTCACACTTTTAAGACATTATCAAAGCTACCCAATCTTGAATGCTGCACAGACGTGCTACCAGTGGCCAAGTAGGGAGAACGTGCTCACATAAAGTCAGTGAACACCGGACAACAGTAGAGTCCTGTTCTTACAGCATTTGTCCATGAGAAAGCCAAGCAGAAATAAAATGAGACAGCTGAATTTAAAGAAGCTTTAAACCACCCATTTCAGTGTGGAAAATGAAAGAAAAAAATCACAGAAACTTCCGATGACATATGCCCTTAAAAATATCCTAGACTGGAATGTTTTCTTGAAGGACACTTGTGATTATTAATGAAAAATATTTTAAAAGAAATTACATGATTTAAAATAGCATGAAAATAAGTAGGAGTTGGTGGATCGATTAACATAAAATATAATTCGTATGAAATTATACACAAATCACAAAAATTATAAAGATTGTTGAAACAAAAGTAATAAAGTACATATTAAGATTATAACTTGGAAAACACCTTTGCAGGTTGGAAGAGATGAAAACTACTTCAGTGACAAATAATCGAGATGTAAATTGTTTGGTAGGTAAAGATGTAATAAAAAGATGAAAAAAAGTGATTAATTCTTACAAATGGGAACATAATGCTTTGTTATTTGGTTGGTGGGGATTTTTTTTGGGAGGTGTTGTTTTTAGTCCCTTCCCTTTATTGACAAGCACTACCATCTTCTGATTCAGTCTCCCTCCCTCTTATCTTTTTTATTAGAACTAACTGAGAAACTTTTAGAAAATAAAGGACATTAAGTCCTTGAAGAATACTAGTTTTAAAATCAGTCTTGTGTTATCAATAGTTTCAGAGGTTTGGATTTTTTTCCCATTTGCAAGTTCTGACTAGAGAAACAGACAAATCCATCCTAATTTGATTATTCATTCAGTCCTTAACTCACTTAAAAAGATTATTTTCCTTAATTTTTTCTTATGTATGGTTCAGGTAAAAGGTTAAAACAAGGCCCTCACATGTTGTAGTTTTAAACCCAGGATAATGAATAATGAAGTCACAGAATAGCCAATGTCACTGTTAGGAAGTAGCAGAAATGAAACAGAAATACAGTAACTTGGAGAGTGCAGAGCACTGGTAGGAGATTTTCAAGGCCAGAGGCTAAACAGTGAGCAAGGCCAAACCTTGATTCTGATTTTTTCTGTACCTCAGATGAATGCTCAAGGGAATGCTCTGGGCCAGTCTGAGCACTTTCCGATTTGTTTGGGGCATATTTCAGTGTTGCTAAAGCATAGTTTTACATTTAAAAAGACATACATTTCAACATGTGAACAGATATTTCAAAATGGTGTTCTCACCTCTTTGAGTCTGTTGCAAACAGTAGTATTCACACTGTTGTCCTAGATTGCAAGGCAAAGTGTGTATTCTATTTGCCATCTGTTAGAGGTGGCAGTTATCCTCTGTTATTTGGGCAGTTTTCTTTATCTCTTCCACAAATCAATCCTCCCTCTGGGGAGACATCTGCTGTTAATGGGCTATTGAATGTCACTGCATGACTGACAAAATTACAGCATCCCATTGTGAGATGCTCTGCCCAGGGGGAGGAGCCAAGCATTCCCAACTGGGTATAATCTGAGAGTTTGACATCAGAACAGCCTTTCCACTGGATTCCTAGAGGAGCAGCTGTCTTTTCCACTTCAGAGGAAGACTACACCCTTCTACAGAATCACTGCTTCAATGGAGCCACCCGTGACACTCCAGGAGGACTGCAGCCACAATACCAGTTGGACCATCAGGATGTCAGGTTGTGTTCTGACTCTGTCAATGTTGTTTTGTATTACTGCTTTGTTTATTTTATTTTAATTTTCTTCCCTAATAAAGAACTGTTATTCCTGCTCCCATATCTTTGCCTGAGAGTGCCCCTTAATTTCAAATTTATAACAATTCAGAGGGAGGGGGTTTACATTTTCCATTTCAGGGGAGGCTCCTGCCTTTCTTAGCAGTCGTTTCAAACCAAGACAACTGTATATACTCAGATATAATTCTACAACAGGTAAAAGTCATTCATAATCATCTCACTAAAGATGACATAGATTTTATAGATTAATTCACTGACTGCTCTTTTTGTTAAAATCCATCCTGTCTATCAAGATGAAAACAATTACCAGAACACATAGAACACTTTTAGCCTCACTAGGTGATAAGCAGACTCATCCTTCAAGTATGCCATATAAAAGGGTTTCTTTTTCTCTGCTCTAAGTTAAAATGTTCTCACAGATAGGTTGGTTGTTTTTTTGTCATAAAGAAAATTAAACTCATATTTCTTAAAATACATTAAAGAGTAACAGAATATAAGCATTTTATTCATATCATCTAGGAAAGTCATTCCCCTTTCATTTCTAGTGGCCAAAGTTCAGTTTCAATTAGCTCTGAACATGCACAAGGACATCAGGGTGGTTCTCGTAATAACTATAAAAAAATTAAATACCTATAATGAGTAATACAAATTCTAGACGGAAACTAGTAGTTTTTTTCATTGTCAAGGCCAAGAATTCCACCTGCATGAAAGTTGAACTTTTACATTTATTCTCAATGTTATATAGCCATCTGAGCTCTCCCCGGACCAAAAGAAAAGAATTCAGGAAATACTGATTTCTATATAATACATGTGGATATTACAAGCAACAACATCTTTCAAAGATCTTTAAAAAATTGTGCACTGTGTTTGCACTACACTGTAGTTTTTCATGGTACAGAGGTGTAACATACCTTCCATTCTGTAGATAAAAGGTTTGTGTATTTTGTCTATGAAGGTGCCTTGTCCTTATCTGCTGTCTGCTGTCACTTATCTGAGGTAGATACTCTACACAAAGTTATGTTTACCAAGGAGCAACAAAGAATGTGCAGGAAGATTTATTTTTTTAACCTGTCTTTCTCTTTCGGGTTTAGGTTGGAGACAGAAGATGACCTCAGAAGTTTTGAATATCTTCGTCCTATCTTACCATTGTATTATGAGATAAAAAGCCAAGTATAAAATGCTACTATTAAAAGTATTTATGTGAGATATGAGTTTAGGCATGTAAGACTAAAATAATATTTACAACAACTTGCATTAACTTGACAAATATACCAGTAATAATAGTTATTATAGATGACAACAAAATCATTCATGGATGCCTTTGAAAGTTGCTATTGTTCCCAAAGGTCTTCTGGAAGTAAACACTGTTTTGTGTAATTCAATATTAAACTTTAGATGTATCATGTATCTGAACAAAACAAACTTTCGTGTGCAAGGGGATCATTAATCACAGGCCAAGATTTTTTCAGAAAACACTGTCAGTCTGTTTTCATGCCTCAGAGTGTCTGCCTAATCTCTACAGGTTTCTCGTATTTAATAGAATTTAAAATTATTTGTGATGTCCATCTCTTAAAGTATAGAGAAACTTATGAAAACTATTTTTTAAGAAAAACTAACTTCATATCATAACTTACATTAACATTTAATAGCATAGCATAGAAGAGAGTGAACTTTTTACAGAACTCCAACTGAATATATATATCCAACTGGATATTACAATTGGAGGAAATTATTATTATAAACAATATAAAAACCCCTGATAACCAATTCTATACAGATATATATGTACATATATATATTTATATATGTGTACAAACACACACATAATTTTTAAAAGCACATTAAACAGAAATCCTTTACTTCTTATGTTTTTGGTAGGAACATCTATGGAAACGTGAAATATCTGTGCAAAATTTTTGAGATCATCAAAACCAGTATTTGTTGGGGCTTTTTTTTCTATACACAGTGATTAGATATGCTTTGGGAAGAATTTTTAAAATATAAATTATTACATTTTTTGGAAAAGATAAACATAAAATTATCTATTGTAAGAATGCCTTACTGCTGCCAGAAAGCCTTGTGACAGCTGTAGCATGCTGTTTGAATTTTCATTATGTTAGGTCTATTCTTTATATATGTACATGCGTCTGAAGTGAGATATATGAGAAAAAGGGAAAAGCAAGTTTGGGGGTTTTTTAAGCTGAAAGCCAGTACTAGCTCAGCAACAAGTAGGAAACATTAATTCAGGAAAATTATCATTGATATATTTGCCTTGGAACTTGGAAAGAGGGGAAGCTTCTTTCTAGATGTGTATTTTATAAGCAATGTCTGATTTCTTCCTAGATACACCTTAATTTTCTTGTTCCTCTCATACCTTTCTGTAAATGGAGGTGATGTATGGAAGAGATTTAGGCTGTAGTTTTAAATGGAAGTTCAATAGTACAGAAATGAACTATAATTATTATGAGAGGGTTTTTTTATTCTCAAAATTTCTAGAGTCCTTTCTTGTTTTCTAGGCGTTTCTTACATTTTTCACAGCTAAGGAATCTGTAATTTAAGTTTGTAAAGTAGAACCCTGACTTTTTTTCAGCCTTCACCCTTTAATAACAAGGTCTGATCAGCATGTAAACCATTTCAGCAGCACAGGGCAAATTTTAAAAGCAATTAAACACAAACTTTTTCAGTGTCACGAAGAAAGTCTTAATAAGAATAAGGTTATAGACAGAACTTTTCCAAGTAGTGTTTTGCCACTTAAAATATATGTGTAAAAACATCACAAACCTTCACCCAAATATTTTTAATATTTTTCAATAATTAGATAATATTCCAAGCAAAGATCATGGGGCTTAAATTTTCTTCAAAACTCTTATTCTTTGTAAAGTAAAACATCCCACACTTAGCAAAAAATTTAAGATCAAATATATGCCAGCTTTGTTATTTATAAAGTAAAATATGAAATTGCTAAAATAGGAGCCCTCACAAAATGAACAAAACTGTAAATGTTTTCAGTATTTTTAAATTACATCCTGTGCCAAATGACATGGAAATGAACAAATGAGAAAATAATAGTAATGAAATCTGAAACTGTGTAGTTCTTATGACAGATGAGTTCAAGAACACTGAAACAGCAGCTACAAGCACAACAGAATTTCCAGCTCCTGGGGATCCTTTGTATCTTGTGCTAATATTTGCTTGCAAGTGATTTTTGCCCCTGCAGGAAATGCTGGATTATGAGTTTTGTGTCTTAAACAGAATGTCAGCGTAATGCACTAATTTTGTTATATATATATGGGTTCATTTTCTTTATAACAGCCTATTTAGCTTCTTGATAGAACATAAAGATAGTGGTGAAATAACACCCTGACTTTCTGAGGTAGTAGAAGAAATGTGCCAGAAACATACAAAATATATGGCTAAAAAAAAGCAAAGACATTTTTGAAAATGCAAAATGAAAAAAAAAAAATTTAAAAAAACCCCACAACTACTCATAACGCTCAATGAGAAGCCATGAATGGAAATGGAATATTAGATTAGATTAATCTTTTCAGACTTGCAATCCACATAAGAGGAAGGTTAACAGGAAGCTTACTGTTGTGAAATAGAATATAACTAATTCATTCAATTTACTAAAGGGACACTTCTATGTTTAACCTCAAAAGTGTAGTTTCCTATTGTAGTGGAGGAAAAACAAATAGTACTTGAGGAGTATACATTTATCCTAATTTCAGGAGTCTCTCTGAAGAAAATGAGACTTAGATGACAAGAGTCTGGATGTGCTCATTCCTGAAACTCTAACGTATTTGTGAAGCTGCTTAATTCCACAATTTTGTTTTCTAAAGTTCCCCAGTCACCTGAGCTGCAGCATTAACCATTAAATTGCAGTGTACAGTACAAGTCTACCGCTGGTGCTCATAATTGGACTTAGGTGCTTAATGGCCTAAATCCTGCTGTTACAGTCTCTCAGACTTTGAAAGAGGAAAACTTCAAAAAATGGTTGTTAGAAATAGGAATTGGCCCAAGCCCCAGCTTTATTAGGGATGACATTGAAAACTGAACACTTCAGATGATTGGATCACGGTGCTGGGAATGGTCTCTGACACTGTAATTTAATAGAATAGATTTGGCTTAAATTTTTGCTTCTAGGTAGAATTGTAATAGCACCAATGTGCTCAGTGTCATAAAGTTGATACTACCTGTGGAGTAGCAGTTCTCAGAGCACAGATATCATTTAAACCTCATTAAAACACAGAAATAGCTCATTAGTCAGGTATTTAACCTAAATTTGGGAAAAAAGAGCTTCCAGCACTTATTTTATTTCACCTGGGCTGAGATTAGAGTTTATATTTCCTACCAGTGTGACTTTATCTATGTATTACTTTAGGCTTGGGAACTGTAAGCATCTCTTTTTTTCAATATAAATATGCTTTCACTGTAATATATTCTGCATTGTTCTTGTGCATTCCAGATCCTAATGGGTGCTTTCATTTTTGAGTTTGGCCAAGACTGGAGTACTCTATACTGTTGGAATACATTAAAACAAAAAGGACTGGAAAAGCTATAGCCCTTAATAAATTATATCTCTACTGGTGAAGTACAGGATGAATAATTGTTGTTGATGTGAGGAGAAGCAGGGAACAGAAGGCAGGACACCAAAATCTAACAGGGAGAGATGCTACTCATAATAGTGGAAGTCCCTATAAGTCCCCCCATATTTTGACTAAACCAGTTCTAGTATTCTAAACCAAAACAATTTAAAGATTAGAATCCTCAAGTGAAAGAAAATATCCAGTTTCTCCACAGGAAGTGTAATTTACATTTTTCTTTCAATGGCAGCTTCCACTTTCCAGTTTTGGTGTCTTATTTTGTGAGATACTGAACTTTCCTTATACATCATACAAAGTGTGAGTTGTGATTAAGATTTAAAATTATGAGCCATCTCTTTGGCACCTAGACAGTCTTTTTTAAGCCAAATGACCTAGAAAGGCAACAACTTTTATTACTAGGGTTATAAAGCAAAAAGTGGGTGAATCGTCCATTGACTTGTTTATTTCTCTACAAGAAAGAAAAAACTTTTTAAACTTAAGATCCTAATACAGCAAAAATTTTAAAAATGTCAGTATGAAAAACAAAGTTTAAAAACTCTACAAATTACAGAATCAAACACATTTTAGAAGCTTATTAAAGTCAAACTTTAATTTGTGTATATGCACTTTATCTTTACACAAAGCTAGTGAAAATGCACCCTGCTTCATCACTCTGACTTCTCAGTGTTAGGACAATAAAAAATAAATTTAAAACTTTGTAATTTATATTTTTAAATTTCTTAATGTTACTTTAATAAATGTGCAGGAACTATGACCAACAGCCTCAAGAGCTATTAAGACTTTTTTTGTTTCCTGAAAAATTAACCTCAAAGGCAAAATTGTAATTATTTACCTAATGAGATAACTTTCTTTAGTACAACAGCTCATGCACAAGGCTGGAATACCGAGATTATAACTAAGATAAATTCTCCTTGCTTTTAGTTCAGGGTAGTCCAACTTCGATATGGTTGTACAAAATAGAGCTGGATATATTTACAAGAGCTGTGTAGAGAGCTTACAACTTCTAACACACTAGCTCATGCTGTTAGAAAGTTGTCAGTTTATCAGAAATGACAAACACTTGAAATAATTAATTACTAAAATGGGAACATTTCTGTTCAGAATTTGCTAATCAAATTACAAATGTGATTTTTAAGAGAGTTTTACTTGTTACATTTCATAGTAATCTGATTTACATGCTTTACTAAATAAGTGTTAAACTTCCTTTCACAAATTGGGTATTTATTAGCGTTGTCTTTATATACCAGTCAATGGCTGAAGAACATCTTTTCCTGGTTTTTCTGTGAACTAAGCTCCTTTCTGGTAAACTTCTGCAGTCAAGATCATTTCCATATATTTAAAATTATTCATGTTTTCTAAAATGCCATCCAGAACTTAATGAAGTACAGATGTGAACTGAAAATAGAAGTATTTTATGCAATTATGTAACCAATAAAAAGAAAACAAAAATATATAGTTTGTCTGAGGTGAAGATAAAAGATATTCTGAAACAATCCATGTATTACTGCAATCCCTACAACATAAATAACTGAAAGTGTAACTGATGTAAATATTTTTTAAGTCTCCTGCTAGGTAAAATACTATTTTGTTTTTCATAACTCATAGTTCATTGATTCCAGCTGAAATTTTAATCTGAAAACATTTTCAAAAGTTCTGTGGACATATAATTGTGGAAAATTCCTTTATTGTGTAGTAAGTACCTGAGGCATAAAACCTGCTATTCTACCTCTACAGCTGCATAAAATGGACAATGTGAGTATCCCTTTCACTGTGTTGTAAAAATCTTTCAGTTTTGCAGTCAAATACAAATTCCTAAGTTTAAATAAGCATATTAAATATCACACTAAATTTTCAAAGACTCTATGACAATGTGTGTTTTCAGAATATCACTATGTAAGTAAATGACTGATCTTAGAATGGGCCTTATTTTCAGATAATGTGGCATATTCAGCTTCTGAAAATAAAGTTCCTCTACAGGATTATCAAAATGAGGACCCAGATAATTAAGCTTTTAAATCATGAATAATTTTGTAAAGGAAAAAAGGGAGGAATATTCAATTCCTTGGAACTCACATCAAATATGTAAGAAACTGTCCTAAAAAGAATGAAGTAAATGCAACATAGAAATAACACTAATATTTATTCTTCTAAAGGTAATTGTATACTGCAAATAATGGCACTGCATTTCAAGATAATTCACATTTAAATAATAAACAATTTAGAGAGTAGTTTTGTGCAGAAAACTTATTTGGAAAAATGTCTTTTACCATAAGACATCATACTGGTAAACAGATGGGGGGGCCACTCACTATGATAAACAAGGTGAACAAAAAGTTAGGAATATAAATACACCAATTAAATAATATAAAATTATACTTGATTAGCTATTATATGTTTGCTTGCTGTCTAAAAACACACAAAAGAGGTATGAAAAGCATATTTTAAAATATATATATATGTGTATATATATTATATATATTTTATATGCACACATATCCTATATATGCATAACCTGTTATATGAATTGCTGGCCCCTAAGAACTAGTGTGTTTTCAACAGATAAAAATTAGCTAGATTCCAAGTACATTATCTCAGTCTTTGCAAGTATTCCCAGTAGAAAGAAGAGGAAGGCTTAGATAACAACACAAGCTGATAAGCCTATCTATTAGAAGTCTCCTTTAAGGCTGACTGCTTAATATATCCAGTTCCTTTCCAAAGTAATTTTTTGCTATAATATTTATTATATTTGGAACATTTAAGATTGCAATATTATGCTTAAAATATATTAGCTTTGTCATAGTCTATACAAAAGATTGCTTTGTTGGTTTCTTGTGTGTTTTTGGTGTTTGCTTGTTTTTTATTCAAAGCATCAAATTTGGTATAAATGAGCTGAAATGTATTTCCTGTCATTGTAGCCAAAGACACATAGATTAGTAGCTGCTGTCAGACTAAGTCATCAGGATCTTTACAATGATCCACTCTTTTCCCCCTCCCCAGGCATCCAAGCAAAGAAAACGAATAGGTTATTCAACCTGGTCTAAAAGTGATATCTATTTACATGGCCAGACTGAGAAGCATCCTAGAGAAGGAGGTAACAGAGGTTGTAACAATCCCTGCAGTGCATTTTGGTTCAATATGCGCTCTGCAAGTCAGCTGGAATGTGAGATGTTGTTCCTGTGTGCTGTGGCAATCTGTGAGACAGAGGTGCTGGTGGAAGCTGAGGGATTTAGTAGCACCTTGGCCCTTTCAGCTTGTGGTGTCATGCAGAGATGCTGTGTGTTGCTGAGAGAAATCTTCCTGGTGTGGGCATTAACATTTGCTTTTGCTGATGCCTTAAGTTTTAGCATTCATATTATCCAGTTTCTGCACTATGTTAGTGCGTAACTCGGAAATTCATGTAAAGTGTTAGCAAGTTCTCCTCACAGTTTAGTCAGGCAAAACAATCCCTTTCCAGCCCAAGAACCAAGGACACCGTTGTAGCTTCAGGCTCAAAAAGTGTAAACAAGAGCAAATTGAGGACAGCAAACTGGTAGGATGGGAGTGCATTACCTGCATAACCAATACGTAAATGGAGCAAAACTTACAAACTGTGAAAACATGTGATCTGTCGTCCATCTTGGGTGTAGCCTCAGCCAGGTTCTTGTACTGCCCAGGGTGTCTCCTTTGAAGGCCTTTTTAATAAATACCTACTTTATTCCTTTAGTTTTGTCTAGACTCTGTTCTAGGTAGCCTCTCAAGGCATCATCACCTTCATGTGTTTTCTTTGTCCTCTTACACACAGCTGTTTGTTCTTCCTGACCATCCTGATAATCCCTTTTTCTTCCTCTTTCAGTGCTGATATATTGGTTTGGTTAGTAAATTATGAAGAATGTACAGCAGTTCAGATTCATCAGCACCTTCCACAGCTGCATTACTACTTTCAAATTGGAGGTGTCTTTTATAATGTGTGTCATGTGATGTAATTCACCTTGCCTTCCTTACTGTGCTATCATTCTGGAAATGACATCATACTGTGCCTTATAGTCAATCATAGGTCTTTCTCCTGTTCAAATAAAGGTAGGAGGCATATATAAAAATTAATTAAACACAGGATTTGTTACGATCTTTTGATGCCATTTCTGCCATTTTAAATTTAAAATGTATTTGGCTACTTCTATTTAAGCTATGAGTGTGGGTTTTATTTTGGCTAAATTTAGATGTCTGGGTGTAGCTTGTGGAGCAATTTATCTCACCTGTTGTTGATCTTACCTGTCTTATTTCCAAAGGTGTATCTAATTGCTTGCATAGGAAATGTTTCATGGTATTAGATACAGCAGATATTATATGTGGTCAGATGACTGCACTATAAAACAACTTTTTCAAAAGAAATTGAAATACCTTAAGTCATTATTTTTAGTGATACCTGTAGTAAGCCAACCCTATAGCTTTAAATAAAACATTTTATGGGCTTTTGTAAGGTTCAGAAGCACTGGGAGGTGTGGACCAAAGTTCCCTAACATATGGTCCAGCTGTCAAGTATTCACATCACAGAGCAATGATGAATTATACTACTGTACTATCATGCATAATGAAGTAATATTATTTTGTGTCCTGAAATATTTTCCATGGAAAAACACTACATAATATGATCTATCCCCCTAGAAAGGCATACCACATTAAACCATGTTGCATTTTATGTTGTAGACATATCATTATATCAGGCATAATTTCAATGACAACTTCCAAAATTAGAATTAAGAACAAAAATAGGATTTAGATCCAGTAAAAAGAGTTAAGCATTTACAGAAGGTTTTTCATCCTATCCAAATGTATGTGTCTAAGATAGGTGTGATGAATTGCCATCTGTCTCTATTCAGAGCAGATGACTAGTTCAAAGTATGTGCCAGCCTGTTACATAAACAAAATACACATTAAAACAGTTACAGGACAAGTTTAAGCTTTTGGTATCAAA
This sequence comes from Passer domesticus, assembly GCF_036417665.1. NCBI lineage: Eukaryota > Metazoa > Chordata > Aves > Passeriformes > Passeridae > Passer > Passer domesticus. The sequence continues at coordinate 13,839,126 of NC_087476.1, read as the reverse complement.
ATTCTCCATACATCTAAGCTTCAGCTTCTAGACATGTTGAGAGGAGATTCACTTTCACTGCACCTAAAGTTATCCAAATCTTCAAGCTAGCAACCCTTTCCTTTTTTCAACTGATGGGCTTGTGATGGTGCTGGAGGGGGATGGAAAATGTTATGCGAGAGGCACTGAAAGGCTCATTTGGTATGCTGTATATAACTGCTATTGAAGCTCTGGAACACTTATCCACTTGGTATACTCCTTAAATAGTCATCTAATTTCAATAGGCAGCTCTTTGGAAATCAGACTAAGCTTTCCTTCTGTCTCAAGTAGTTATATGGCCTGGTAAAATGGATATGAAATAGTAGAATTGCACCATTTTGCCAAAAATGTCCCCAGACCAAAAAAAAATCATAAAAAACAAAAGTAAAACAACAAAAAAAACCCCAACAACAACAACAAAAAACCAAACAAACAAAAAACCCAACAAAAAAAAAAAAACCAAAAAAAACCCAAAGAAAAAACCAACAAAGAAAAACCAAACAAAAAACCAAAACAAACACCCCAAAACAAAACATAAAAACCCCAAAAAACAAAACAAAAGCAAAAAAACCCCAAAACACAAAAAACCCCACACAAAACAAACAAACAAAGAAACAAAAAAACAACAAAACTAAAAACCCCAAAAAACCACAAAAATAAAACATGGGGAAATAACATGGGGAAATCTCTGCCACTTCTTAACTCTCATCATCAGTTAAAGAAAGCTTCATGTATCATGGATTAGGAAACCCAGAACACCCGTGAGCAACAAAAATAATCTGTGAAACTTGTCTAGTACCCCTTAGCTGTAAAGGAGTGGGGAAAATTGACAGGAAGGGTTTTTTTACAAGCTCAGCTCTTAAGAGTGCAGGATTCTGAAGCCCATCATAAGCTGCTTTTTATTGCATACATTGTGCTGCTTTTGTCTGATTTTCAATGCTTCAAAGGCTTCTACTTCATCTTGTATCTATGCATATAGAGACACCTACAATACGAACAAATACATCTAAGCTACTTTCCTTAGTGACCTTTTATGAAAAATTAAAATAATGGATACAATTCCTATATTTTTAAATATTAACTTTAGGGTGAGTAAATGATACCCTCACAGGGCTTATGTCACTCTATTGCCTGTAAAGAGAGCTCATTTCATTCTACACATCTGCATGTCATCTGATGAAGCCCATAAGCAGTGGAGGAAGATGATTTATTTAAAAACATATATTTTTATTTAATTTTAATACCTGAAGACTTAATTAGTATTTTGTTCTTTCATTAAACTGCTTTGAACTGCCATGGACTTCCTTTGCACAAACACATTTGCTGGAAGTCCTATTAAAGGCTTAATTTCAATACAAAATATTAAGTGGATCATTTGTTACAAGGCATGGATAGTCCACAGTATAGGCTGTTCCCTTTGATAATAGTATCCTAAGGAAAACTCAACACTGCTGATTCAGATATAACAGCTGTGAAGAAGTATCATGCCATTTTTTAATGCTGCGAAAGGGGTTATCTTGGAGGTTAAACAGAGAAGTTCAGCACTGATCAAACAGAAGTACTAAAACTCCAGTCATACTCATATCAGTTACCCAGCTAAGTCATGACTGCCAGTCCACCCTGCTAACAAACTGCTGGAACATGACCTGCCCAAAGAGTGTCATTCAAAGCAGCTGTCAAAGGTCACAGAACCACACAACTGCTGGTTGCAAAGGATTGATGCAGGTCATACAGTTCAGCTCCCACATGAAGCAGGACCATTGACAATAATAGATCAGGGCACCTGCAAATTTATCCTACTGAGCTTTAAATACTACTCAAAGGATGAAAATTTTCTTCAATTGCTTTGGCAACCCTGCTGCAGTGCTACACTGCTTTTCTAATGCTGAATATTTTTCTAAATGTCTAATATCTGAATCATCTGGTCCACAGTTTTTTCTCATTCTCTTTATTCTTCTCATCATTTATTTACCAACAAGAGTGCCACTGGTCTGTAACTGCTGTTCAGGTAGCTGCAGCTCACCTTTCAAGTCTCCTCCAGGACACAAGCTCACTCTTTAGCTTCCTTGTTTTCAGACAGAGCAAGTCCAGCTCTGTCAATGGCTGGTTTTATTTCGAAGAGTGTGAATAATGGTCCAAATGATGGAGATTAATGAGATCATAAGGCTGGAAGTGACCTCATTTAGCTTGTCCATTCTGCCCCAAGTAAGATCAATTGCATCTATACCATTCTTGACAGATATTTCTCCAATCTAAACATCTCCAGTGATGAGAGCTCTCTAGCTTATCTGGCTCAGAGACTGAGATTTCTAGTAAAATATTTTGAGACATATAAATTTGGGTGCAGGCTCTTTTCTCCTGTCATAGCCCATATTTTCAGGGCCACTGGATTTTCATGCTCTCAGCTCCAGCCAGCAGTGAGGGTAAGCACATGCCCTCACAAGCACACACACCAGAAATAGCACACAGAGCCACTCTTGTGCTGCCACACACACACAAACACAGTGAACAATACCAATGGCTTGATCCTGTTCCTTCCCTGCCGCAGAGCAGGATTAAAGCTTACTAGTGGAATGCACTACCATGTACACATACACACACACACACATATATATATATACACACATATACATGCACACATAGACCATTTCCTACAGTGAGGGTTATGTAGTCAAGCCAGTTGCTGGCTCCCAGACCCCAGCCTCCCCTAGTTGCTGTCATGCAAAGCTGGGCCCCTCATGCATCAACTTTCCAATCCAGGAGCTTGTAAAACAGAACTCTTCTCCTAGGACTCAACTTGTTTGGCTGTGAGTTCTCTAGCATATACACAAGCCTCAGATAGGAAATGCAGTCAACTCCAAGATAGAAAAAGGATTAAATAAAAGTATAAAATATAGACTGCAGTGAGCAGGTACAGAACTTTCCAGATGAGTATACTGACAAATCTCTTTTCCCTTTTTGGTCCTTTCCCCAAACATTTAATGTTTTACCAGCTCCCTTAAGACAGCACTGAAGTTTTATACAGTCTGCATATTGTGTTTTCACTGGACTCCAAGTTCCTACAACTCTTTAGGCACTATCCATGTAGATTTGATGTCTTTCCAGGGACAGTCTCTTTTTATGCATCTTAGGTTTTTCACAGCAGGAGCACTGATTTGATTATTCTCTTCTGATGTTTGTGTATGGAGGAGCTTATCCAGCCTATTTTGGAGGTACAATTCTTATTAGGTCACTATAGTTTTTTCACCTGACATTGTCCTCTGCTCCTTGCCAAGTCTTTGTGATCAGTCTTTACTCACATAGCCTAGGAGAATTCATAAACCATGCAGCAGCATTCAAAAAATCACAAAGCAAATCACAGTGAACTGCTGCCACTGCAAAAGGATGATGATGAATGATGCAATGAAGGGTTTTGCAGTCTTGTTTAGTTGGTACACATAGAAAGTACTTTATCCCAAAGACATGAATCAATAATTTTTCAGCCACTGATACCTGAAAAACATCAAACATTTTTAGAGATTTTTTTTTCCAAAAACAGTGATAAAAATGTCTCCAAAATTTATCCAAGAAGAATAAAACCCTATATAGAAAAAGAGTGCAGAATGTGCTGAACTGAGTTTAGTGCCAAATGAATGATAAGCTGAAGGTCATAAAAGCAGGGCTTTATCTTCCCATTAGATTTGCTTTCATTCCTGTGCAAACCTTAACTAGCTAACCAAATGATTTAACTGCTATAATCCTTGCCTTCATTCTACTTTTCTTAATGTGCTTTCTTGTTCTTGTGATGATCATTTAGGTTGCTTGCATTCCATGAAAAATGATTTTATTGGAATATCTCCAGGGCATTCAAACTTGCATTTAAACATTTTGCACAGTGTTCACCACATACTTGAGCACATTTTGGCATTGTTTTAAGTAAAACTAAATGTAAATATCCAGGCATAAATTTGCTAGGTTCTCTTCTAAACTAATATTAGAAATAATGTGGTGGTGTTTGTTTTGGGTGTTTTTTAATTGACATCCTGTTCCTACTGTTCAAAATTATTTTTCAATCAAGCACAAAGAGTGCAAAGGAAAATGGATTGGGAAAATATTCTGAAATGGCGCTCCATTTAGAGGATTCAGCAATAAACTCAAGGGTTTTTTTATTTAGACACGACAGACTCAATTAGCATCTCATTAGCAATAAGCTGTATAAATAGGCATGTTCAGCAAAGATGGAAAAAAGTCAATAGTCTGCTGGCAGTCACTCAGTATCCCAGCACCAAGATTTCAACACACAGAGAAACTCTAATTAGAAGCTTGTCCATGTGCATGCATCACTCATTAACTGCCTCTTTACTGAAACGGAATAATGAATTGAGCCCTTTAATGTGACATTAATAAATTGCCACCATTTTGGGAGTATTTGAATGTAAAATGGTGATGTTCATTATCAAAATTATGTTTGATGAGTTGGGTTTGTTCTGGCTCATTGAGAAGGATAATTTTCCTACTGTTAGGGCTCCTTCCAAAAAACAAGTCTGGATGCTTTTGGCTTACTCCACAGAACTTTAAGGGAGCATCTGGATCTCTGGAAACCAACACTATAAACTGTAGATATGATAGATGATGTAATGCAATGTAATGATATGTTTCCTGCATCTTGTAGCTACATGTGCAAGGATAATTGAACATGAAGGCTTCAAGGTATGTCTTAGGCAGAAATTCACTCATCTCCCATTTATAGCATTTCTCCTGTACTACCTGAGTCTATCAGAAGGAATTCAGCCCACTCTCTTGCTCTCGCTCTCTCTCTCTGTATATATATATATATATATATATAGAATAGGAACATATAGGAACATATCTGAAAAACATTTGAGGCTAGACAAATCATCTGTCTCTTGTTCTGAGTCAATTTTCTCTCTTGCTAAGTTTCCTTCAAGTTGTATTTTACTTTCTGTAGGAAACAAAATGCATAAAATTTACTGTTTTGCTTATTTGTGAATGATTATTTGTGGAAGACACCAGGCTGTGGATTTTTGAGCCCCATGTTGCTCACCAAACGAGGGTCAAAATTGGGTTTTTCAGAGCTGCATCATGCCGCTAATAGAGTTGTGCAAAGACTGATAGATGGGCTACCTGGTCCCCTCTCTGGTACAAAGCAGCCTAATCCCATAGTGCAGTGGGAAAAGCAGAAGGTGTTAAAATTTTCCCTTTGTGAAATGCTCTCTGAAAGTCTTGCCTTTGGCTTTAGTTATGTGATGGGTATGCTTTGTGTCCTTAGTCATCCATACAGCTACCTTCATGTGTGGGTTCACATGGCTGATTAGAGACAATTGCCCTAGAGGACAAATCTGATAGAGGGCAAGTTAATAAAGCAGAACTATTGTGGTATGCGTAAGAGAACTGATAACTCTTCAGGACAGGACATATAAAGATCAATTATATATTGCCCAAATTAAAAGCAAACAAGCTACATGTTGTGACTACAACACAGCTGTCAAAATGTGCATATGAAACTGTGCAATAGGAAATATGAATTTTTGCCAAAGTAGTTCTACACAACAGGCAAAGTTAGCTATATTATGGAGAAAAATCATAATGTTATCTTTCAACGTTCAAAAGTCATATAAAAACTGCCATACTGACCTGTCTCAGCTATCTATCAAATTTTAAAGAGCCTTGGAGAAATATTGTAAAAATAAAATTGTAAAATTTTCTTATCTACATTTGCTCACATTTCCTCAGTGAACTGCAAATTCATTAGAATTAGAAACCATGCACACTCAATTATGGGTATTGGAAATAATATTTCTAATACTATGAACACAACAGGCTATCAATTCATCTTATACAACTCCTCCCTGCTTTTAGTAATCTTTAACAAAAAAATGCAATATGTTTCCATATTGACCATATCATATTGATAATATTTATCTTAATAAAATTTCAACTCTGTGTGACAAACTGAATAACAGCATGTAATATTGTATTCTATACAAAGACTTCCTTCTTTTACTACATGCGACATTGTTTATTATACATGAAAGCTATCAAAGGGCTGTTTCTCTATACTATATGTTATCTTGTATTAGGTATATTCATAATTCCACAACATGAAGTCAGATTTTTTTTTTCTATTCCAAATGTTTATCACAAAATGAATTTTGTATACATTTTCTGCAGAAGACTTTTTACAGAAATGATGCCTCTCTAGAAATAAGAATAGAGATTTTTTATAAATTAAGTATTTCTGAGTTTGACAGAGAAGAAATTATATATAGTCTCTACATTCTTTTTCTCAACTATCACAAAGTTATAAAGATGTTCAATGGATATTTAATTATATAATATTAAATTTAGTTAATCCAGTAATCTGTAAGACAGGCTTTGTAGTTATGAACTTGGAAAGAAATTAGTTTGCCACATTTTTCTTGCCAGTTGTCATTACTTTTAGTTTTTTTTCTCATCCTGACTTTGATATATAGATTAGAAGCTTCTTATAGTAGGACAGTGTATGGAACAGTGAACCTGACATTCTGTGGAGCTTCCATTTCACTAATTTTAGTACAAACATTAAATATGTTTAGTTTATAGAAGAGATTTCTTAACTTAGCAAAGCTATTCAGGAAAGTTACTTAAGTTCTTGTCATTCATCTAGTAATAGTGAAATTTAAGAGGAGGCACTGGGTAGAAACCAGTACTAAGATTGTGTGGAAGTTAAATAAAAATAGTACTTGTGTTTTGTTTTAACTAAGTCAGCTAACATTCCCCCTGAGAAATGTTGTCCTTGGATTTTCAAGGTGGAATAGGAGAAAAAGCTATAGGTCTAAATTCACAATAAATCAATACTCCTAATTAAGATCTATTTCACTAATAGTCTGTCTGATCCTTGGCAGTGCTTTATCTCACTAAAGACTCCAGCAGACATATGATTAAAATCAGGATTAATATCAAACAGCTGAAACAGCTACAGCTACCAGACAGTCTCCCACATTGTCCTTCTGATAGATTCTGCCACTGAGCAGAATGCCTGATATTTTGCAAGAAAGTTTCTAAACCAGCATGGCAAGAAGACATAAGTTTAACTTAACATATTAAATTGAAATAACTCTATTTTATATTTAGGAAACTGAAAACTTAAGCGATGCGGGACCTGTTACACAAATAACTCGAGGTCTGTATGTTTGAGCAATAACATCTGGGAGTGAATGATGAAGATAATTAGGGTGATGCCAAATTTAGCCATCTGATTTTCACCTGATGGCATATGGTTTTAGAGCTCTGAATGAAACACAAAGCTGATGAGACATTCTTCTTGTAGAGGCCCACTCAGAAAAGTATCTCTTTTCTTTTACATATTCTAGCATTGGATGTCCTCTGGTTCTGAGGAATTCCATCTTCCTAATTCTGACTACCTAACCCTGACTACATATATTTAAGAAATGTGTTTCCTAATTTCCTACAAAAGATCCCCTGAAAATGTAGAGAGACACTACACAGATATTGTTACAACTTCAGCTGTAATAAACAATGGTGTCTTAAAGTCTTTATCCTGACATTATCTGATGTCTGTTTTTTCTCGTGCCAGATCCAAATCCCAGAGAATTCTCCTTTTCCATCACAAAGAAGTTGGATTGAATAAATATAAATATGTCCTGTGTGGGTGACTATATTTTTTTTCTTGTTTGATGCATATCAAATTTCCAATATACCCCATGAAAATGAAATAATTTCTTCTGGAGAACCTTCAGAGGAACTCACCAGGAAAAATTTAGAATTTTAAAGTGTGAAAGGCTGTATTTAACTTGCCATTTCTCTTGTTTTTAATGGACAATGCAGACAAAGAAGCATTTCTGAGAGTGCCTACTATTTATAGTATATTTATATTTATACATAAACACCTGATTATATAAAATCTAAGGTAAACTAGATTAATTGAAAGAACTCCAGAGGTGTTTTTCCATCTTCATGAGTAATAAAACACTAGGATGAACTAGCTGAGGTATGAGAATTGATATTGTAAAGTTTAGTAGAACAATCCTACCCTACTGATAAAAATATACCATTTATAATGTCATGTAACAGTTGAGGGTTCCTCTACAGTCAGTAGAGGGAAGTCAGCACCTCCTTAAGGTACTTCATCTCAAAGCTCACTGACAGATTTTTTACAGCAGGAGAAACAGTCAAACTGTCATTAAAAAGCCACCATTTACTGTCTCTATCTTGAGGGAATCTAGACAAAGAGCTGAACACACCATTCCAATTTCAGGTGGCTTTTAAGGAAGATGAATCTTATCCATTCAAACTTTAGTGTGGTAACTATTCCATTTTTCTTAATCACTGTCTATTCAAAATCCATTTACATGATTCTTTAATAATGATTCAAATCTCTCATAAACAGACCTAATGTGCAAAGTTTGTTTCTGGCTTTTCTGCACTGCTGTCATTTTGTGTCCAAACATGCTGCTTTCAAGTGTTGTTTCTATAAAATACTTCAAGATTTCTTGTGTCATTTTCCTACATTTGATGAATAATGAATGAAAGCATCTTCAGTATCTTCCAGTATTTCCAAAGCTAAAATTAATTTTACTGAGCTTTTCAAGTGTACATTAAGTGGCACTTATAGAATATAAACTATCCATTTCTGCATATTTGAATTTATATTTGTATTTTTCACATTTAAGAAGTATCAAAGAATAAGACAAAAAAACATGTCCAATTAGAATAAAATATTCAAAATGCAGTAAACTTAATTGAAGAGTTGAGTTTAACCTCTAGAAAATGTTTCTTCATTGTAAATGTAGTCATGCTGGGCTTAAGGCATAATAGTTTTCTGTTTGTTGTGGGGGGTTTTTTTGTTGTTAGGTTTTTTGGTGTTGTTGGTTTTTTTGTTTAATATATCCATAGTTTTATATTAAAAGTCTAGAAATTGGCTGGTTTTGTAATAACACTTTAATTGAGAAGATAAAAAAAAAATTAGCCTACTACTTTAGGTGATGTTTGCCATATTAAAATAAATCAATAACTTTCTGCACTTTGTGCAAATTCTGTTCTTTATATTGAAACATTTTTCTCAAAGAAATATATTCTGGTCATTTGTATAATTGAAAATTATAAACTTCTCTCCAGGTTTGTAATAACAGTGTTTATACACATTTGCTATATGATAAAGAACTATTCCAGCACCATTAAAATAATTATTCCAAAATAAATTATTCTTTCAGCTCCTTCATAGGTTTTAAAGGCAAGCTTTCAGTCTTATCCAAAAACTGGTCAAACAAACATTGCTTTATTTTGACTGGTCAGACAAAAATTCTCGGTTACGCTTGGACAGAAGTATAGAAGTATAGACACACAGCTCTGAATGATGTGTTTGAAACCATGTGGTTTTGAGAAACATCCAAGAAAAGAATCAAATCTAATTGTGTCTGCAGAATTAGGAGGATTCTGAAAAGTATTTTAGGCAAACTAGAGCTACAATATAAAGACCCAGCAAATATCCATTACAGGTAATATCATGTAGCTTCATAACACAATATCCATCTCCATAATTAAGATTTAGCATTGTAATAGTTAAAGCTTAGGGCAACAGATTTATGGAAAACAGTTGCAAAATACATGTTGGAAAAGACCATCATTCACATGTCTTCTGAATCACTTAGCATTTTGCTGATTGTCCAAACTAAGCTTCATTCAGCACATTGGTGCTTATTTGATTTTCTGTTACATATTGGCCAAGCTACTGAACTCTGCAATCAGGTGAACTAGGAACAAATGGAATATACCTGCAGCAGTAAATTGAACAAAATGGTAAATTGGCTTGCCCATACTGTTTATTTTTAGAGAGATCCCTGGCATGGCTTTGGGCAATGTGAATTAGAACTATAAAAACATTTCCCAGGTCTAATTTGGGAATTAGTAAGGATGATTTGGCAGGGCCCATTTCAGAAAAGTGATTTGGATGCACCACTTTATTTTGGCTAGTAAAAGTAATGTGGGAGCTGACAAATCATGCCAGCTTGGCTGCGCAAACCCGAACCTTGCTTCATTTACTAATGTATATTTCATCTATGTGATTTGAGGAGCTTATGGGTTTAATAATCTGAGACAACCCTAAGAATACCCAGCAAAGTGCTCCTGGGAGCAGAGAGAGAGGGGAAAGAATAGAAAAGTAGGAAGACAGAAGTGAGATGGGAATGAGAAAAGAGAGTGCAACATACCTTCTCTGGCAATCATGGATTCTTAAAATGGATAGTTATGAAACTTCAGCTCAGCACAGATTTTTAGAGAAAAACTGGGTTACTAAATCTGGTAATTTTATATTGAACTTTTAAAATGTATACTTATTTAACAAGATGCATCCAGGAAAAGAAGATGGACATGAAGATATAATTCTAGTCTATAAAAAGTATTTAAGGAATAGGGAGAGTTTTTTTATCTAGTGGCTCTTGGTATTTTTATTTTTTTTTTTGTAAAATAATGGTTTGCAATGGGGCTGAAATTTTTTCTGTAACAGAAAGTTGAACCAACCACCTCACTAAAATGTCTGCTCTGTGCTTCTACTCTTCAATCACCAGATGCACATATCAGTATCCTACTCCTAAGAATGTTTAGGATCCCTGTGCTTTCCTGGGAGACTGAGTTTACACATGGCATGGCCATGTATGAAAATCAAACTGAGTATAAGGTAAGTCAGCACCTATCAAATTAGTTTGGAAGAGAGGAGGACAAATCTTGCTTGGGAAAACACATAAGTTTGCCATGTTTTGTGACCTCAGGACCAGTTTTTCTGTCCTGGGATGACCTAAGCTTCTTGTAATTGTCACTTAGAAAAACTGAAGGGCCAACAAATTTCTGGTGCAGGAGGGAGACAGAGCAGTGTACGGACAATCTTCTTGCTCCCATGCAGGAGTGTTGCAATTCAGGACTTATCTTCCCAAGATAAGGGAAGGCAGAGGAAGTCTGAGGCCTAGAAAATATCGATGTTCTGAGGATTTAGGATCCACGTTGCCAAAATCAGTTATGGGCATGCTGACAGTGGGGCTCATGTACAATGCTCAGCTTGGTGAGCCACAGACTTTCCCAGGCTGTGTTGCCCCTGTACCACACAAGTGGTAAATTCCTGCACCTAGCTAATCACACACAGCTCTTGAAATCCAGAAATACTTGATATTGCAATTTTTTTCTATTGTTAAAATAATAATGAGAGTGCCAGTGTTTAGTCAGTCCTTCTGACATCCAGTATCTTTTTTATTCTCATAGTTTACCTTTCAGATTAGTATAATCAAATGGGAAGAATAGACAGTCCTGTTTCGTTTTGTGCCTTTGTAGCCAGGCCTTTCAAGCTGACAATGTGAAATCATGAAAAAAAGACCTTCTATCACCCTAGATAACTTACACCCTACACTCAAACAAATTGAAAGTTAGTGACTGAATTCAAAATAAATTTAGAAAAATAGCTTTCAGTTTGAGGAAATTATGTAATACAAGTCTATGAATAGCCTAAACTCACTGGGTATCCACTAAACCAGTCAATTTTATTGCAGCTGTGAGAGTTGCCCTCATTAAAGAGAAAGGACTGTATAGTTTGAGCATTTCCAAACTGTGAAGAAAACACATTTTGAAAAAGAGCAATCAGGCAAAGTTCAAACAACTTTCAGTATCATAGAAAAATGTCTTTAATGCATTGTTTAAGTACTAGCTAAGCAACAATTCTTTTCTAAGTTCTTGATCAAAACATATTAAATGGTAGGAATCACAATGCTGTAGAAAAACTCTGTATAAAGTGAGGGAAAGACTTCAGTGAGGAACTTGCCACAATCAAGTAATATACTCCTCAATCTCATTTCTAAAGAGACTCATCTTTGAATTTTTCTATTGTCCTTCAGGTCCAGAACTCATATTTGTTTTCAAGTCAGGACAAATGAGGGAGTGCTTTTATGAAAAAGAGCAAAAGATATGTCTGCTACAGAGTGCAAGGACTAACATTTTTTAATGCTTTTTAAACTTTTTTTCTCAAATTTCTGAAAAATATTTCTATTTTCTACCTGGAGCTGAGGTTCCTTACAATAACTTTAGGAAACTACAAGTCAGAAGACTGGTCTATGCTAGTCAGGTCTTTAAATCTAATAAAGACATAAAGCTGGGGAACTATTTATCCTATTTATATTAAACAGTTGGTTATAATAGAAATAATTTTCTTTTCAAAGTGGCAGTTTTTCTTTTGGACGCTTCCTTGTCCTAAACCTTTAAAGTTCTTGTGATTCTAATGCAGTCGTTTTTAACTTGATGGTATTAAATAGTTTAGAATAATGGAAAGTATGATTATAAACCATTTATACTTTTAATAAATCCGGAAAGTAAAATCTTCCATTGCCCACTGTAAAAAGGTATATTTCACATATATCTGTGTACCATTTAATTGTAAAATAAATTTTATGCTGTCCTTGGCATTCACTTAGCTGGCCTTATATACACAAATTGGTTTGGGGATTGCTTATACAAATATTTATTTGGAAGAAGGGTTTACAGCATCTTCGTGTACTTCTCACAATGCAATTGATAGCTAATCTTGTTTTAGTAAGAAAAACAATAAACCAATAACATATTTTCCCTTTTTATGAGTATAACCAGTTGCCACTGAGCCAAACTGGGAGGGAGGGAAATTTATAGAGTATAAAAACATAGTAAATTTCTTCAGAAATCTATTAAACCAAATTAATTCATTGTAAATATAATATTAACCTTACAAGTGTATTGTTTAATGTAAAGAACCTCAAGTAATCACATAAAATAAAAAGTTTATGTGATTTATAGAAAGAAAATGGAACGCAGACTCAAGACCTTTATCTCTTCAGCAAGTAATTACTAGGAACATATTTTTTATTGCTCAGGTTATTTCATTAAAGTTTCTAAACCATACAGTGCAGAAAGCAATCTTTCCATGGTTAAAAAAAAAAATTTTAAAAATTGTGGGTTATTTAACTTCCTCAGTAGAAATCTCTGAAAACACTTTTATCTTAGGTTGGAAATGGGTGTGTGTACTCTATTCTTACCTGATGGGCCAGTTATCGTCTGTTAATTTGGCAGTTTTCTTCATCTGTTCCATAACCAATCCTCCCTCTTGGAAGACATCTTTTGTTAATGGGCCATTGAGCCCTACTTCATGACTGATAAAATTACAGCATCCCACTGTGAGATTCTCTGTTCAGGGGGAGGAAATAAGCATTCCTACCTGGATCTAACCTGAGATCTGGAAGACCACAGCCAGCCTTTTTCCACTGGATTTCCAGAGGAGCAGCTTTCTTCTCCACTGCATTCCCAGAGGAAGTCTAGGCCCATCTACATCAGCACTGGATCTTCAGAGAAAGCCTACACCCTTCTACAGGAACCCTGCTCCAACAGAACCACACCTGACACTCCAGGAGGACTGCAGCCACAATTCCAATTGGACTGCTACCAGCACCCTGACCAACAGTCATATTCTGACTCTGTCAGTGTTGTTTTGTATTACTGCATTGTTTATTTTATCTTTTTATTTTCTTCCCTAATAAAGAACTCCTTTTCCTGCTCCCATATCTTTGCTTAACAGCCCCTCTTAATTTCAAAATTATAACAACTAAGAAGAAGGGGGTTTACATTTTTCCATTTCAGGGGAGGCTCCTGCCTTCCTTAGCAGACACCTATCTTTTCAAACCAAGAAAATTTTGCAAGGTTTGAGGATGTTTTGGTAGGGACAGGTGTTTTTGCCAAACTGCTCTCTAAAATATTCTTGTATTTTGAAATTTGGACAGTTAAAATGCACTTATTTCCCTTGACTACTTTATTCCTTAAAAAGAAGGTGGGGGAAAGTAATGCAATAATATGTCTAGCCTTTTATTACAGATACAATTAAATCCATATATTACCATATCTTTTCCCACACATTTATACGATGACAATAACATCTCTATAGTATCAACCCTGTGTTCAGCATAAATCCAAATCACAGAACCATAGCAGGCACCTGAAGAAAATTCACTCTACCAAATAAATGATTTGTTAAGACATTGAATCATATCTCTGATGATGAACAGCTGAATATCCATTCTAGGACATGACTTTCGATTCAAAGTGCAATTCAGTTGTCAGTTCAAAAGTATAAAGTTCTGTTTGAAATGCCCTCCAACGAGACACCCACATTCCATGGGTGTTGAGTTGCATCTGCTAGTCCAATGTAGCACATGTATCACATGTACTTTGTACAGATATAGACAATTGCTTACAAACATTTCTATTTGGTTGCTCTTATATTGAACCAAATCTTACCATAGACACTTAAAGTATGTTAAGAAATCTACACTCTCCTGTATTTGTCCTTCTTTCTTTGATCCCCTCAGTCCTGAAGATTGAAATTGTCTGGACAAATCTAGATGAAATATCTGAGCTATCAGAATGTAATTAACTCTAAAGTCTACAAGGATCAATGTCTTCCTTTCTAACAAGAGTACATAAGGACACTGAATAAAAGGAAGATTTTCAACTTTGTTTAAAAAGGCCTAATTTCAGCAATTTATCATTTGCCTTTCATCTAACTACTCGTCTGAATGTTTCTGTCAAGATAAAGCTGGTTATTTATTTTTTCTTAGAAAAGATGTCAAGACTCACTATGCTTAATAGTATATAAAATTGACTTACACTTACCTTTTTTTAAATTGGATATGACCTGTAACATATTTTAAATATATAGCTTAAATATTTGGGAGTATATTTTTAGACCTTCATTTAATTTTAATCCAAATTTAGTATCCATCTGAAGGCAGATTAATTCAAATTCAGCTCCTAAAATTTGAAAAATGTGTCTAATTTAATCATGTAATTAAACTTCATAATTTTAAAATATTATTTATGCATATTGTGTTCTTTTGGATATAATTTCAAAGTGTAATTTCTGCTGAAGGCAGAAGAGTAATCTCCTAATGTCTTCGTGCTTCCAAGTTTATATCCTTTTGTGTGAGTCTTTTCATTGAAAAAAAAAAGTAGGCAGATGACTAATTTTATTGGTTTGGTATGAATAATTTCAGGCTTAAGGTCTTAGTCTAAATTGCAGGTGCAGGTTCAAAGAAGTAAGTGATTGGAATAGATCTGAAGCCTCAACTGGAAACTATTGAATAAATATGAATTCTAAATTGTACCAAGGATTCAGGGTGGGAGAACATGCAGAGCATGGGTGAATTGCATCCTTCCTCTGCTCATGCTTCTGTATTACTATGGGAAGGCATCTGAAGTTCACTGCTGCATTCATTTAAATGAAGAAAGGGAGTTTAAAGATCCATGTGCTGTAAATTGTATATGAAAAATATGGTGTCTCAAATATGATGCATGTATTTATTGCAGGAGTTAATGTTTTACTCAAGAATAGTTTCATGATTCATTCAATGCATATCTGATGTCACAATTTTTACCTAAAAATAGTGGATATCTCTTCCTCATCTACTCACCTATCTAATTATATATATACTGTGTTTATACATATATGTATGTATCTCAGTATAACTCTTCCTATGTTCACTCTCAGAAGAATCTGTAAATGTAATTCCAATTCTGAATGCCTTGTACACTGTTTATAAAACAAATTCTCTTCTTCTTCCTGTCAGTCTGACAATTTTTGTCCACTGTGTATTAATATTTTAGGTTGCCTTTGTGATCTATTCAGAATTAAATTTACTGCATTTCTCCAGTGTAATTGTCACAACAGATATTAAAGATATTATGCATATTTTCTAAAAGTTCAGTACAGCACATCTACAGTCTCTAAAATAATTGTGAAAATTTGAGCTTTGTCTCTCTAGTTGTTGTATGTTTAAATTTTAGTCATCCCACTCTACACATAATCGCCTTAGGCTCCCTTTAAAATCAATGAGGGAATAAAATCAGCTCAAAAGGTTTTCCATTTGACCTTGTTCAAATCCTTATTTCGGGAAGATATCAATCTTCCCATTCCCATTTCCCTTTAGCATTCAAAGGTTCACACTTTTTTTTTGCTGTGAATTACAATTCAATAAAAAAGTCCTTTAAGAAGTATTCCATGGGCACATTGAATTATGTGTTTAAGAATTACAAACACCTGTCTATCAGGCAGCTCATTTAACTAGTTTGGCCATTATGCTGCACATGGTGAAAAGAAATTACATATTTTCACAGTAAATTAACATTCTTCATGTTTTAGATTGTGCTAAAACAGCCAATTTGAAAAGAATAATGTATGTTCATTCCTATACTAAGCAAGAGGAACTATGCAGCTCTTTCACAACTACTCTTACTGGTCTTTAGGCTGCCAGTTAAACTACTGTATGCTCCTTCTTACAGATCTCATATATTCCAATTTTTCCCCTTTTTTGTTGTTGTTGATGAAGAAATTATGTTCCATGTACACATCCTATGTATATATTGTACGTATTCCATGATCCCTTTGCACTCTTACACATTCTGGATATTTTTGAAATGCTGGTACTACATTAACTTGTACATCAGCAGGAGCCACTGCAGAGAGAAGCAGCAAGGAAAAGGCAGCTTCTGCCTCCCATTGCTGTTTCTCTGAGCCATTCATCTCTTGAGTAATTTAATAAGTGTTCCATTAAGAAGTGGATGCCCATGAGTCCCTGTTGTAAGACATAGGACACAAAGCTCATAATGATTTTTGTGTCTCTGCACAATACTATAATTTCTCATACATAATTTTTTTTTACAAGAAAAGCCAAGGACAGAAAAAGTGCTTTTTATAAGAGTAGTGCAACAGAAATTTTTTAGAAAACTTGTATTTTGTCTGGCATGGATTACATCTTTAAACAAAAGTGTCACAATCACCAATCACCCCGAAACTTTATTAGAAATCTCTTGGTTTGCTCTCAGTTATGCCTCTGAGGTTTATTTGAGCTTTGAAACTTTATCTGTTCACTGATACCTTTTTCAGAACATTCTGATTGTCAAAGGAGTACACAGACTTGATTTAATTTGGTTTATCATTTCTTTTTATAACTGCCTTTTCTTTGTAGAATTTTATTAGTAAATCACCTCCAAGAGTGATGTGTAGATATACTGAAATTGAAACTCTCCAAGATTTTATCCATATAAAATCAAAACATTTATTTTTACACTAGGTTGTCTAATACTTATTAGCTCTGCTGATGAAACACTGCAAAATATTTATCTCTTGTTTTCACACTGAAGAAAGGAACCCTGTAAATTTAAACACGAGCTAATTAACTTCCTCCTTCTCTCACTAATTAATATATGTTTCATTACTATATAAAAAATCAAAGGGAATCTAAATTGAAATAAGTATGCTGTTTCTCTACTTCCCACCCTTAAAAACACAAGAGCAACAGAAGGATAACAATTTCTCTTTGGAAACTTTATATAAGAATTTTTTTAAAGATAAATTTGTGACTACATGAATGATATTTTTGGCAGATTATCTCCTGTAATACATGCAATACTATACATTTATTAATTAATTCTTTATTTCTTTAACTGAGCAATCTCATAATTACAAAAGTAAATTAGAATTCTCTTTAAGTATGTCAGAAGCTATAGATAAGAAAAAAAATTATTGTGGAGAAAAAAAGAAGAAAAAAAAGCTTAAACTTGATTTTCAAGTAACAAAACAGGAGAAATAAGGGTTATCTCTGCATTAGATTGACTTTGTGTAGTCCAATAAAGACCAACAACCTGAAAAGTGTCAAGTCTTGTCTTTTTAAAGGGGATAGCTGCTTCCAGACTAAGATTAAATCATTGAATCAAGGAGAGCTACTTGAACTGTCCAAGTGCCTGCCAGGGACCAGCCTCTCAATTTAATTGTCCAGCTGATGCAGTTCCAGTGCTTGGACACCTGCACTGGCACCCTGTAGTTTCCTAATAAATGAGGTGCTGAAACACCTCTCTGTGCTTCCACAAGAGGAGCAACGCTGTGTATCTGCCAGAGAAATTCCTTTTCAAAATCCAGCCTCCTAATCTCTTGTGGTGACTGTTTTCAGGCTGACAGGAGAAATTATGTGCGTTTATGAAAAATATATCCCAGAATACGAGATTCAGAGATGCTATCATATAATATTTGATTCAGTCCAAAATGATCACAATTATGCCTCCCCCAGCCATATTTTTCTGTTCCCCAAATGACCAGACAGCAGACAGGTTTACTCATAGCTCAAGGTTGGATGAGTGTGTGGGTGTTGTGTCAGTTTTTTTGTGCGTTTGTTTTTTTGGGTTTTTTTTTTTTTTTTTTTTTTTTTTTTTTTTTTTTAAATTCCATTGTATCTCTGTGTTACTAGTCTAAGCTTCTTAGATTCCTGGACACCTGAAACAAACTTATTTGATTGGTTGGTTTTAGCTTTGGGGTTTTTGTTTTGGTTTGGGTTTTTTGTTTCTTTGTTTGTTTGGTTTTGGAAGGGTTTTTTGTTTGTTTTTGGGGTTTTAGTTTGGGGTTTTTGGTGGTATTTTTTGAGTTTTTTGGGGTTTTTTGTTTGTTTGTTTTTGTTGGGGTTTTTTGGTTTTTTTGTTGTTTTTGTTTGTTTCTGCATTTCCCACTAATCTTGGATTTATAAATTGTACAGTTCTGATTCATATACTAACGCTTGGATATGTGCAGATTCAACCCAGATCCAGCTGTCTGTACCTCTACTGCAAGGACAGTTCTGTTGTGCCACTGGTATCTGTCAAACAGCCACACACTGCAAGCCTGGTACAAGGTATTAAGGGAAATTTGTGCCAGTTGTGTTCTTACTCTGGGTTTGGAATTGCAGCAATTTGGGTGCTGCCATGCGAGCAACAGGGTTCTTCCTGCAGAGATGCAATCAGACAGACATGGGCAAGATTAGTCAATCCTTCCCATATATCCAAGCCTAGTTATCTCATCTTGGGGTAACTCAGTTTCAGGAGGTGAAATGAAGAATAAATCATTTCTAAGTAGTAATGCTTAAATGTGGTGTATTACAGACTGTGAAAATGTAAATTTGAAACCCTAGAGATGGATAATGACATGATGTTTGTAGTATGGGCCATTAAACTCATCTTAGAAATTCAGCTAGAGGTGACTCAGAGCAATTATTGTGCTGTATTTATTTCATCATTGTGATGGACAGACAAAACACTTTGTAACTCTGGTTTTATAGCTCCATAGTAAAAGGAATTTTTCTTGTTGTATGCAAACATGAATGTTGAGTAATAACATTAATTTGATTAAAAATAAAATCAAACTTTAAAATAAATTTTGAAAATATAGTTTAAAAAATTATTTATAACATAGATGATAATGTTAAAGAATGTTATGTGGCATTCACATTCTCTGAAAAATTCCTTTTCCCAGGTTTTTCTCCTGGGAAGCTGAAAGGCAGCAAAAGAGGCCACAGAGAAAAGGAAACCAGTTCTTATCTCATTTGCTTCTGCATTGTGCTCATGTAGAATGTGTTTGGAGATTGTTTATCCAAGGTGATTGCCTGATTGGACTGTGGTGTGAGCTGTTTTGACTCATTGGCCAATCAGGGCCAAGTTGTGTCGGAACTATGGAAAGAGTCACAAGTTTTCATTATTATCTTTTTAGCATTGAGTAAGTATCTTTTCTGTATTCTTTAGTTTAGTATAGTATAGTATTCTTTAATATAATATAGTATAATAAAGTAATGAATTAGCCTTCTGATAAGATAGAGTCAGATGCATTCCTGCCTTCATCAGGGCTCCTTGTTTACAATAATTTTATTTTGGTATATTTTCCTGTTCTGTTTCCTAGAGTTCTCATATCAACTATTACAATGTTCCTGAAGTTTTCTGTAGCACTAATTTTGAAAACCTTTCAAAATCTGTTTGCTTTGCTTTGAGATGACACATGTATACTGAATTATATAGTACAGTGTACTATTTGAGTATCACACAAAAGCTTTTAACACTGTACTGCACAGACATTCAGAAAGACATGGAGCTGCTGGAGCATGTTCAGAGAAGGGCAGCAAGGCTGGTGGGTGTTCTGGTGAGTCCTTTGAGAAGGACTTTGAGGGAGCTGCAGGTGTTTACCCTGGAGGAAAGATGGTTCTGGGGTGACCTTATCATGCTCTGCCACTAGCAAAAAAGGCTATAGCAAGGTGGGGATCAGCCTTGGTGGGGATGATCTTGGAGGTCCTTTTAAACCTAAATGATGCTGTAATTCTGTGACAGAAAAAAATTGTAGTAGAGAACAATGCCTGTCTTTCCCTTGAAGTGGCTTGTCCATTGTTTAGCTTAACTTGGGTTGTGTGCCTCAAACGCATGGGTTCCTGATTAAAGTTTGCAAAGTCTGAACTAACAGATGTGTTTTCATTTCTCTTAGAGGACACTGAGAGCTATGAATGTCTTATTAATGCTTTTTCTGTGACAAATCTTTTTGACACAAACTTCAAAGTGGCAGAAGATATGGACATATACTATGTATGATGTCTATAAAAAACCAGTAGCTTAATGAGAATTTTAAGATGATGGCTTTTACACAGTGAATTCATTTTCTAGGATGCAATTTTTAAATTAAAGTTTCCCTGAAATGCTTAGCTGAGCCCAAAACACGTTATAATGGCAGATCTGCTGTCCAGGAACGGAGATGTTACATAAAATTTTATGTAATTTTAGTAACTGAGAGAGCACTAGGCTATACTGACAGCTCTTTAAACCTGACATATTTAAAGAACATTCTACCTGCATTCTCATAAACAACCAGTGTTGGCCAAAGCTCAAATAATCCTCTCATTTTAAACTGAAATAAGAAGATAGAGCTAAAGGAAAATTTAAAAAAAAGTTCAGATATTTCATTTTTAGTAAAAAAATTACTTTATAATCTCCAGGTTTATTTGGGGACTTTTTTAAAAAAACAATACTCTGGAAATGAAAAACTTATGAGTTGGCATGCTGGCTTCATTCAAATAAAGCTTATTTTCATTTTATGCCTTTCTCAATTTCAAAGTGGATTCAGAGGTTTCTAACAAATAGGTAGTTCTTGTATTTCCATAGAAATAAATCCAAATAAAATAGTGCTCACCTGAAAAGTCTTTGGTAGCCAGAAAAGTTTGGAAATTACAGAAGCTGGGCTATATTCTTTAACTACAATAATCAGTTTGAAGGAGTAATATTATTAAACATTGGAAAATGAGGTTTAGTAGTCTTATAAGAGTGTTAATAAAAACTGTTCAGGTGATGGAAGAAAAGTAAACAAGTTAAAGGAATGGCATATTGTTACCATTTGCTAAGTACTCATTAAAAAAAATTATATGAGGAAGGATTTAGAGCACAAATCTTATGAGGAGCAGCCCAGACCTTAGCCT
Source organism: Passer domesticus (assembly GCF_036417665.1). NCBI lineage: Eukaryota > Metazoa > Chordata > Aves > Passeriformes > Passeridae > Passer > Passer domesticus. The sequence continues at coordinate 13,817,803 of NC_087476.1, read as the reverse complement.
TGAAAAAAGGTAGCTTTGAGGGGGTCTTCTCACTCTCTACAACTGCCTCAAAGAAGGTTGTAGCCAGGTGGGAATCCATCTCTTCTCCCAAATAACAACTGAGAGGAAATGGCCTCAAGCTGAGCCAGGGGAGGCTCAGATTGGATGTTAGGAATAACTTCTGCGTGGAAAGGGTTGTCAGGCATTGGAACAAGCTGCCCAGGGAACAGGCTGCCCAGGTGGATGATCCACCAGCCCTGGAGGTATCTTAAACATGTACAGATGTGGTACTTAAGGTTAATAGCTATCTTGTGCACCTTGGCTGGGCCACCAAGGTTTTAATAATTAACTTCATATTGCTTATGCTCCTCAAGCAGGTATGCAGTCTGACTTCCATGATGGAATGGCAATTCCCATGTGAAAATAAATGTTCTGTGGATCAAGAGATATAACTGCAAGTTCATAGTTACATGATGTAAAAGGCAATGACTGGCATGTGGTATAGCTGTGCAGAGCAAAGTCCTCTAAACTGGAGAAATAGATGCACTCTGTGACAAGCAGTACTTCTGAGCCAAGTTATCCTTCTGAGTTCTTTAGTTCCGTTCATTTTGAATTTGACCATTATGAACACATCTGTACAGTCGTGTCCTGGCCCTGTAGCCTATACCACTGACTTACATCAGTTTTCTGCTGACCTCACTGTTTGTATTCATGGAGAAATTTGGGTGAGGAGTGTAGGGGAGGGGGCAGTAATGACTGCACACTAAGTTTTGTCCCTGCTTGTAGTAGGGATAAGAAAAAACACAAACAATTTGTGATGTCTTCCTCACTCACAGTCTTATTAAGATACCTCAGCAAATCTTGCAACTACCAGGCAGGCACTGACCTAATCAATAGAAAATGGATTTTCAAGACACACACTTAGGCAGGGTCACCAGTCATCATGTCTGTGAAACACACAGTGTGATAATGACTCTCCTTTACTGATCTTGTTTTATTTCCTTCTTCTAAACTGGAAGCTTCTTGTTACCTTTATTTTCAGGATGCTGTTCAGTTGTGTTATGCTCTTTATCATAGCATCCACAAGAAAAAAACCAAAATCAAACCCCAAAGATTTGATAACTCCCCAGCTTTCTAGGACATTGATTGTTGCCCCTAACCAGATTTGTTGTTCTCAAAAAAACCATAAACATACAGGGAGACTACTTAAATGATGAAAACAACTTCTGTGAAAGAAGAGGTACATAAGGAAGGCATGTAGAAAAGGGAGATAAAAATTTCGTTACCTGGAAAAATTAAGTGGCTACTGCTTTTCTGCTACTTTGCCTAAAACACTACAATAGATATCAGAAGAGAAAACTCAAGCAGTTTTACCAAAATATCTGAAAACTGTTTTTATCCTATATATCATAAACTGTAAAAATCAGTGTCACAGGGTGTTGTGGATTCCACAAGTTTTAAGAGCTTGTAAAAAATAAGGAAAGAGAAAACCCATGACATTTGTTCAAATTTCAGATCAAGCTCTGATTGAGGAGGTCCTTTTAAGATGCAGATTTTACAAAAAGGAGAGATACTATATATTTGAAATTTGAAGCAAAATCATCACTTGCCATATGCTTTTTACTTAAATACTTCCTTTTATTTATGGGTATAGATGCTAGTCTCATCTCTTGCTGTATCTCAGCACATATTTTCCTTTACTCTCTCAGTAGCCAGGAAGTGTCCTCCACCCACAGGTAGATGAAGCTCAATGTTCTGTAGCCTCATCTCATTCAAAAATTATTCCCAGATCCTATTGAAGTCCATTTGAATACTTGAGATATATAGTTATTTCAAGATATTAGATGAACACTAAACTGAATAATGTTTTAGGAGAAGAAAACTCTTGAAGTTATTGTTTTCCAGTGAGCAAACTGAAGTTCTTTGACACATTTCTCATTGGAATGCAGTCAGCCCTCAAACATTTACATTAAATAATCCCTGGCCAAACTCTCATTAAATGTGAGCTTTATGCCAAGCTGTCTTCCATGGTGACAGTCTAAGCCTTTTGATAAAGGTGAAAAGTTCATTACTAAGTGAACATACTGAAACGGACAAAGGAGATGGAAGACCTGAAAAATCTGAAATTACAAGGTTGCTTCAGTTCTTTGTTCTGCTCTGCAGTCCTGCCTAATACCTCTGTACTGATATTACTCTACTTCAAACAGACATCACTGTGGAAAAAGACTGATTCCAAGTGTTCAAAAAGAAGCTGATATATCTTCCCGGTTGGTTTGCTTGGATACATTTTAAATCTATACTATTAATCTTTCTCCGACTCAAAACTGGATTCCCAAATTTGGAAGAAAAGAGAATACTCTTCCAACCCACTCACAAAGTCTGTATATACTTTTAGTAAGTTTGCTGTAGAAGGAACTTGTCATTAAATGAGTCTGGGGATCTACAATTTCAGTATAAGGAGTGCTTGTATTCTGTTGGATACGGTTTCAAACATTAAATTCAAACCTGGGTAAAATAGTTACTGGACTGGAATAAGTAAAAGTTCAAAGCATAGGAAAGATAGGACTTCATACAATACTCCCTAGGTCTAATTCAGTTTCCAGGCAAGATCATGTGTCTGTCAATAGCTGTAAATGCATGTAGATTATGCCTGCCTGCTGGGAAATATAGGGAGCATTTTTTCCTTTATCTATTCAATTGGAAAATGTGTGCTATATGGTAGAGGTAGATTTGCAGCATGATGTTGGAGACATATACCTCAGTCCCTTCTTTTCCTATAATAATAACAATAATAATAATAATAATAATAATAATAATTGAAATCTTAGTACCTTATGCTGAGCTACATAAATCTTAAATAAGAAAGTATATTCTGTTTCCTACTGAAGCACTTTTGGTTGGTTTGCTTTTTCCATCTTCAAGGTCTATTGACAATTTTGCATTACGATATAAATATCAGTTCTGTAAGTATGTGGTTCAAATGCTAAAACCTATGTGCTTTTTTATAAATTATATCTGAATATACTTCAGATTCACCATATGAATAATGTTTGAAAAGAACTCATATTAAAATTATTTTTATGGATGTGAAGATGCTGCCGTACAATTTACATTTCTATTCAATTGAAATCAGTAAATCAGAGTTGTGATGAAACTCTCAGTCCTGTAAACTGGAATGTCAGAACTATACGGTTTCCAGATTAGCAAGAAAAGCCCTGACTATCTACGTGATTTGCTGCGTAAATCCTCTGCTTTTATTTTCTCAACCATCAGGATAATATTCCCTCTTGTACTCAGTTTATATTTATCCAACTTTTTTTTTCCATTAGAAAGTGTCCTAAGCACATATAAGGTGCCTAATTAACCATGTTCTGGTCTCTTGTCCCTATTTGCATGCCTGGCCCAGCTTGAATTGATTCAATTAGAGTTTTAATTAATAAAGAAATTTGATTCATATCACTGTTGAATGGACAGGATGGAGGCCAGAAGAACATTAGAAGAAACTAGTCCAGACTTGTTACATACAAATCACTAACTTTGGATACGTCTCCCTAAATTACCATTGAGTAATTCAGTTAATTCAACTGATTTAAGAGAAACAAGATTTTAGAACTAAGGTGGTAGGATATCTCTAAAAGTGTCATAGTGTTACACTATGGAATCCATAAAAATGTAAGTACACATGAATGAGACTGGTCTTGCAGGTCATGACTTTCACAGCATAATCAGGAGAAACAAGTTTATAATTTAAAGGATTAATAGTGACGACAAAAACCCCAGAGCAGTAATCTTATCAAACAATTGAATACATTTCAGGAGATCAATACACCATTGTCTTGCCATATAGCCATGAATTGTCTTGAAGTTCTACAGAAAGATATAAAATATGGAAGAATAAACTTTAGAACTTGTGGTGAGTCTATTTATTTATTATTTTCAATAGTTGGAATTGTGAAATCTTCTACTGAAATTTGTTATTGAGTAATTAAAAAATTATACAATAGAGATCAAATTACAAGAAACATTAATGTGGTCTTTTCACATTCTTCTCACATTTAAGGTATGAATTCTTTAGACAGCATTCTGCTTTGCTTTCTGAGGGATACTAATTTGCAATGTTTGAAGTATTCTTGGCAATATAAACATATGCTACTGTGAACAAAGTTGTTCCTTTAAAGTAAATCTAAACATGAGATAGAAGAATTAGTGAGATGAAGCTGAACAAACAGACATACTAATGTCAAAGCCCAGAAGAACATTGACTGTATCATTTTAATGAGCAGCTAGTTAGCCCAGAGTCAGTGCTTTGCTATCAGCAAAACCTTTTCACTTCCACATTCATCCTCAATGAGGCAAGATGGAAAACAGGAACATCATTTTCTGACAGTTGACATTTTTTTTCTGAACATTTTTTGATAGTTGTCTTCTTCTCTCATCCCTGCTAATATTATAAGAGTGAGACAATTTAACAAAAAAAAGGCCTTTGTGGAACAAAGGTCTGAAAAGAAAAAGCTCTCTGCTTGCCCTAAATGACTACTCAGGTGTTCAAAACACACTAAAGGGCTTGAACATGAGTCCTACGTGTGCTGTCATTTGTTTTTTTCCCCTTAGAGAGAAATGTTATTTCGGATGTAAGGAACCTTCCTGATGAAATTTCACGGAATACAATCCACTTTCATGAAGTCTGTTGGTAAAAGTTAACTGATGATTTTATGAGTATAAGCTATGTAGTCCTCTTTTTCCTCTTATTTATTTTTTAATCATCTCTACTCCTAATGATCCTTTGCCACAAATGAAGCTTGAAATAAATATGAAAATAAAATATCCAGTTCATGATCTTTGCAAATTGCCACATTGTTGCAAGAATACATCTTAACTGTAATCACTGAAGCATAACTTTTGCATGGACTATAAAGTTTATATATTTCACAAGAGACACTGCTCTTACTCATTCCAGTTTTATATCAGGGTTTTATACAAGTTCAAGCCCATTGACTTTACTGGCATTTTCCCAAGTTTGCACCAGTACAAATGAGAGGAAACAAGACTGACAAACAATAAAAATTATTCTTTTTGCAGTTAGACAGAATATTTTTTGCCAATAATGTGTTTCAAATAAGATTTTTTTTTTTCTGATAAATTCTCCATCTTAAGGGAATTTCACACTTGCAAGCAGTTTTGTTATATTACTTTTGTGCTTAAATTCTATTTAAATATTTTAGCATTTTTTTAAATAGGAGTTATTTAAGCATTTATTGTTTTGAAGGCTTCTATATTATACTAGAGTATTTAAAATAAAATTGTATGGGTTTTTTACTAATCTAAAAAATATAATTTAGAAATAATTGAAATGCATGACATTTGCATCTAAGATATTTTACACCATATCTCTACGTAATGTTTTAAAGTTGTCCTTATGAGATTGTACATAAGAGAGAGAAAGGAGGAGGAGAACTTCAAATAAGCAGTCCCAACAGCAGGAATTTATATGTACTGACTATTCCTTTTACAGTGTTTGGACATGTGATTTCTTTTTCATGAGTGTTAGATTTATAAGGATCAGGGATAAAAATTTAATTATGAAAAAGTGAGATAATTTTGATGTTCTGATTAGCTCAAAATCTTGATTAAATATAGTCAATAAATGATTAATATTTTTTATGTTTACTGTGGTATATATCAATACTTTCTGAATAATTCTAGTGACTCTTAAGATAGGCTTTCATCTGCTACTGATTCTTTCTTGATCTTGCAAGATTCCCAAGTACAAATCAGTTTTATGTTATTTTGAGTAGTTAGTATAGATCAATTTATAACTGGAAATAGACAATGATAGCATCATAGATTTATAAAATATCTTGACTTCAAAGGGACACACAAGGACTATCTAATCCAACTCCTGACCCTGCACAGAACTATCCCCAAGAGTCACAGCATGTGCTTGAGTGTTTACCAAATGCTTCTTGAACTCTGCCAGATTTGGTGGCATGACCATTTTACTTGGTAACCTGTTCCTGTGCCCAACCCTATTGTGGGTGAAGAACCTTTTCCTAAGATACATTCTTAATCTTCCCTGGCTCATCTTCATGATGTTCCCTCAGGTGCTGTTGCTAGTCACCAGAGAAGAGAGATCCGTTTTAATTTATAAGTGGATTGATCAATAGGAAATCATGCTTGACCAATATGATAGCTTTCTATAATATCATGGTGGGGAGGGTTGATAAGAGAAGAGCAGTGGATATTTTCTGCCTGGACTTCTGCAAATATTTTGACAGTGTCTCCCATAAATCCTCATAGGTAGGCTCAGGAAATGTGGGTTGGATGAATGGAAGTGAGATGGATCAAGAACTGTCTGAATGGCACATGTCAGAAAGTCATGATCAGCAGAGTAAAATCCAGTAGGAAGCCTGCAGTCAGATCCCCAGGGATCATTTCTGGGTTTGGTGTTTTTCAGCTTATCAAGGGCTTGGATGTAGGAACCCAGTGTACCCTTAGCAAGTTTCCTTTGATACAACACTGGGGGAGTGGCTGATGCACGTTTAGCAGGACCTTGATAGGCTGGAGAGCTGGACTGAGAGAAGTCTAATGATGTTCAAGGGCAAGTGTAGGGTACTGCACCTGAGGAGGAGTAACCCAAAGTAGCAGCAGAGGATGGGGGTTCCTCAGTACAAAAAAGACAAGGAGATATTGGAAAGGACCCAGCAGAGACCACAGAGATGATTAAAAGTCTGGAGGATCTCTCTTATGAGAAGTGAATGAGGGACCTTGGCCTATATAGTATAGGAAAGAGAAGACTGAGAAGGAATCTCATTAATGCATATAAATACCTCAAAGGCAGGGTGCCAAGAGGATAGTGCTTGATCTTTTAAGCAATACCCAGTGACAGGACACAGAGCCATAAACTAGATCACAGGAAATTCTACCTCACCATGAAGAAGAACTTCATTACATTGGAGGTGGCATAGTACTGTAACAGGTTGCCCAGGGAGGGTGTGGACTCAAAACCCCCTGGACATATCAGAATAATATCTGAATAAGAATATTCCAATTCCAGACTTCTCTCACTTCTTTTGAAAGGGAAGCCGAATGCTTGAGTAATTTTTTCATAGCTTTCTTTGGTCTAATCTCTTAGGCTATGCTAGCTGTAGCAAATTATGCAGAGTCAATGACTGAGGCTATGAATTATATTCCTTGTTCTGTGATACTGTTAAAATGGTGATGAGATTGGTTTTGGTTTGAGACATACAAAATTCATTTGCAAAATTCCCACCCACAGCACTGCCCAAGTGGCATGCCCCATAAGCAGTGTGGATACAGTTTCCCTGCAGTGGAGAATTAGGGAATTTTCTTGGCTATAGATTTGAACAGACCATGTAGCTGACCTTAGGAGCAGAGAACAAAACCTTTTTACAGCAGATAAACCTAGTTTACTAGCAGATACTTAGCTTCAAGGCTCACCCTCTTCTGGAGAGGATCATAACCCAGTTTCCCACTTCAGTGGAACCTCAGGCCTCCCTGAGGAGATGTGTTCTCCTGCACGCTATGTTGATTCCTTCTGTCAGGAAAGCCAAACAAAATGTCTGGCTTTTAGGAATGAAATGGAAAAGTGAAGTAAATAACAGCAAAATTGCAAAGCACAGAGACACGATTCAAGGTCAGTACAATTAATCTGTGACCATTATCAATCTCCAGACATCCTTCTGTTTGACTTTCAAAGATTATTCATTTTTAATAGCATCATAGTAATAATTTTGATAAATGAATTATCTTGACAAGTAAAACCACTCTTATCTAAACAGTTATATGTGTTTTCTTCAGATTCCCTTATAACTAGCTTTGTTGGCACCTTTACTGCTTTTCTCAAAGAGGTTGTAGCCTACATGACTCTGAAGATTGAACTGTCTGCTTTATACCCTGCAGGAAAAATTTAGGTAGGCGGAATTCAATTATGCTAATCTGAATTTCGCTCAGACACCAGAGGCAACATTAGTTTTCCTGCTGGGATTTTTACCTCTGTAACCGTGCAGTATTCTTTCATTAGGTAGTCTGGCAATATCTATATCTTCAGTGTGGACCATGGACATGTTTGAAGCATAGTACAAATGTTTCAAAAGGAAAAATAAGTAAATTAGAAACACCCTTAATTTTCTCAGTAGTACAGATTCCCAGAAGAGCTTCATTAAAATTGCCCCATTTAAAAATATGTGTTTAAAAATGCAACCATTCAAAATTATCAGATATATTAAACACTATCACACAAATTAATAATTTACATTAAAATAACCAAATAATATAATTATAGAACTTTAATTTGCTTTATCCATCTCTTCTTTTCTCGGTTCTTTAAAAAGGATTGACTAATGATTTTCTCTCCTGCAAAAAGTTTCTGTCTGCTGCTAAGGGATTACAAACCTGACTATTTCTCTATCTGATTGTCTTCAAATTTCCCCTTATTTCCAAGCTAATTTGTTCAGAACCATGGACTGTTGTGTTCCTCATTTGCAGGTTGAAGGACATGGAACTGTGGGAGCAAGCACAGAGGTGGACCATGAAGTACTCCCATAACGGGAGTAGAGTACCTCCCCTACAAAGACAGGCTGAGAAAGTTAGAACTTGTTCAGCCCAGAGAAGAGAAGGATTTGTGGAGACCTGAGAGCAGCCTTCCAGTATCTGAAGAGGGCCCATGGGGAGGCTGGAGAGGGACTCTTCATCAGGAACTATAGCGACAGGACAAGGGGAAGTGGCTTCAGACTAAAGAAGAGTAGGTTTAGATTAGATACTAGGAACACATCCTTGACTGTGAGGATTGTGAAGCTCTGGAACAGCTGTCCCAGAGAAGCTGTGGATGTCCCACCTGTGGCAGTGTTCAAGGCTGGGTTGGATGGGGCTTTGAGCAATCTGGTCTAGTGTAAGGTGTCCCTGCCCATGACAGGATGGTTGTACCACATGAACTTTAAAGTACCTTTCAACCCAAACCATTCTATGATTCTAAGTTCAAATATGAGTTAGCTTCAGAATTTTGAATGTAGTACTGTGATGTTTTTGGAGTAAGCTGGTTTTAAAGGTGATTCAATTAGAACATGATGTCTACTCTTAAAATTAAACTAATTAGAAAAAACAATCCATTTATTGGATTAGTTCTTTCATACATAGTTTTGCAGGTTTTTTCTTGTGTTCCACAATTCACCATTATGAAATGTCAATATATAAACTCCAATTTCACATAAATTGTTTCTTTCATTTTCTCCAGGGTCTTGCTTTCTTGATCTTCCTGGATGCAGCATATTAACACACAGGCATTATTTTTAAGTGAACTATCAATTTTCAATGAAACATGTGCTATATTGGTGATAGTTCGTTCCTGACACTGCCTCTGAGGGTAATTTGCAATTCTCATACCCAGAGTGATGCCATTCATTCATATTTTATCACACAACTCCAGCAGGTCTTTTGCAGTTCTCCCACTTGCATAACCTCATGATATTTCCTAGCACATCTAACTTTTATCACTTTTACTGTAGTATAAAAATGTCATTCTGGTAGATTGAAAGTTCACACATGATTTCAAGCCTTGGGCCTAAAAAATCCTAGAAAAGCCCAGACATGATTTCTTTTGGTCTTAAGACTATCTTGCATATTATGTAAAAATATGGAAAAATATTAGGAAAAATACAATTGCATCATCTGTATAGTACCATTAATGGTAACTGCCCAAGTGATGCAGAATGATCATGCCCATACTGCTAAGGTCAAACACCCTTCAAATCAGACAGCCCAAGATCACATGTCTGTACATTTCACCTGACTTTAAGCTGTACTGACTGTAGTTGAATTTTGTAAAAGTAGATATTTTTTTTCTTTTCTGTCCTTTAATTTGGTAGCTTTGTTTTAATATGGCAATTGTCTTGTTTAGCAATAGTCATTCTTATACCTACTGACTTTTATTATGAGAGCCTGGCAAAGGTAAGCTATGTGGTGTCTGTTGGCTTCTTCCTTGTAGACATATCCATAATGGAGAAAAATGAAAGAAAAGGCCCTGAACACTCTGCTGCAGCGGTGGGTTGACCTCAGCTGGAAACCCGGCTGGCTAAGGCCAGCGTCACCGGCAGCACTCTTGACGCCTCCCGTTACCACTCGGGTACAGGAGTGCGCCTAAGGCTCAGAGGCCTTGTGTGACGAGGATCCAGAGATGAGGAATAAACTGCAGCCCGCAGGAATGATGAGAGACGGTCAATCGGGGTAGCACAGTTCCAGTTTATTCTGAAGAGGGAACCACCGAAAGACCCAGAACACAGTCTGGCAACGTATTATCAAGGGAACGAAAGGACCAATCAGGGAGTTAGGGGGGTGGAGCATAGAACAGATTGTCAGTAACAATACCCAATTACAACAATTACTAGGAGTGGTCTCAGTCCCTGAACCAATCACCTGACGGAGAGAGTAGAAGCTTCTAGAAGGTGGGATTGAACCTCCGGGTGGTGGACAGGGATCTGAGGGAGGGGATTACAGAAAGTGAGGAGGAGCAGGGAAAACTGATAAGATGATTGACATCCTGGAACTTATACAACTTAGGGACGGGGTAGGGACGAGGGAGAGCGGACCGACGCGATCCCACATCTCCCCCTTTTTTGTTTTAAAATAAGGATCATAATTAAACATCTTCTTCCCAGCAGTCGTTGTCGACATAATCCTCTAACCATGGTAACTGTTGCTCTTCCGCGTGATTGATGACTGCTGGCGAAGCTAACTTAATTAACAGTCTTTTAACACATTTCCAAGCAACTGAAGCAACAACGAGAATTAAGAGTACAGTGAACACAAGCAGTACAATAGTTTTCAAAATAGATCTGACCCACCCAGACAGCCCCCATCCTGAGAAAAGGTTCCCCAGCCAGTCTGTAGAGTCTTCCTTAATTTGATTTATCATCTCTCGCATTCTCTTGATAGTAAGACGGACGTCCTCGGCTTTTGAAGATAGATTCAGGCAGCAGAGTCCCTCGAAGTCCTCGCAACCATAATCATGGAGCAGCAATAGGAAGTCTATTGCTGCCCGATTTTGCAAGGTGGCCTGCCTTGTTATTTCCTCGTCTGCCAGGAGGTCACTCAGCGCGGCTGAAGTAAGATTTGCTTGCTTAGCAACCCAGCACTCAAGGTGGCCTAACTCGCCTAAGGCTTGGGCCACGGCCACCCAGGGGAAGAAGGTGATCCAGGCCACCTCTTCCGGTTTGCTCCAATGAAAAATTTCCTCGTCGCAGGTATCATCCAGATTGGTCAAATCTCTACGAGTCCGATTAGAATTTGTTGCGACATTTATCTTTTGCCAATTGATAATTTGACTTGTACTGGGCGTAAACAGCGACAGCCGGCCGATGGTACAAGGACCTCCGAGAAGGCGAGAGGGGATACCTTGCCAAGCTCGGTCGCCGCAAATTAAAAAGAATCCGCTAGGCAAGGAGCGGGGTTTGTGATCTCGGGTGATGGATGTAGTAATTTGCGAAAGAGAAGGGCACCACGATTCACTTGTATAATTAGCGGTAATATTCGGAATGGGAACTGATTCATCGAGGTCGGAATAGGGCAAGAACTGAAAACAAAAATGAGCGGCAGCGGAACCGAGCAACTTAAATTCGATGGGGTCTGATTTTGATTGATTTAAGGAATTGGCGAATCTCCTCCAGACTAAATTGGGATTAGGGTCAGAAGGGCGATTGATTTTATTTTCAAAGAAAGACTCAAGGGAGGTACGAATGGAAAGGGGTAACTCATCTGGAGGAGACGGGATCCCCACAAGGCAGGTGGACAGAGGGTCTGCTGCCGATGCGGTGGTGAGGCATATACTATCTTGGCCGAGGGCGCTGGCGAGAGTCTTCCAGACGTTTCTTTTTGGCTGGGGAACGACCCACTGTGAGGATGGTATCGCCGCAGACAGCAGGACAGCGATGGTGAACGCTGTATGTCGCGCGATCTCGGATAGGGTTGCCATGGCGTGGGTCCTAAAGTAACAAATATAAACGGAAAGTTTAGCAACTCAGGATTAGATAGTTGGTTCCAGGATATCGAAATCACTTTCAAAAGGTTTTCTCCTGCGTCGCCAGCAGGCTTCGTGGACTTGTGAGACATCATTTACAGACACCTGTTTCTTGGGAAGGAAGGGCCTGACCCACTTCGATGGAACCCATTTGGGACCTGAGGGGGTGGACACGCAAGCATATCCCCTCCCCCAGGTCACCAGGTCATATGGCCCCTCCGTCCTCCAAGTCTCCGGGTCCTTGACCAGCACAGGTGGTCGTGCTTCTGGTCTCAGACCTTCATTCTGCCCGAAGTGCCGCACTATAGGTGGATTTAAGTTTCCAAACGAGCAATTTAAGAAATTCAAGGTGTAAAGTGCTCGTGCGAGGCGGGCCTGTGGGGAGTCCATCTTCATAGCCGAGTGTTGGTGGTGTAAGGTGTTTTTCAGGTTCTGATGGGCTCTCTCCACCATGGCTTGACCTGTCGGGGAATAGGGGATGCCGGTTTTGTGCTCTATTCCCCATTGCTGCAGGAAGCTTCTCAGCTCCCTGGATTTGTACGCCAGGCCATTGTCTGTTTTGATGGTTTTGGGGATGCCCAACACGGAGAAGGCTAACAAAAGGTGTTTTTTAACATCATTCGCCTTCTCCCCTGTGTGGGCAGAGGCATAGATGGCATTGGAGAAAGTATCGATGGAAACGTGGACGTAAGAAAGGCGTCCAAACTCAGGGATATGGGTGACATCCATCTGCCACACCTCGCAGCTGGACAATCCACGGGGGTTAGTGCCAGATGCCATGGAGGGCAGCTGGTAAGACTGGCACTGGGGACATGTGGCCACGATCGCTCTGGCCTGTTCCCTAGTGATCTTAAACTGGCGAACGAGACCAGGAGCGTTCTGATGGAATAGCTGGTGGCTAAGCTTGGCTTGCTCAAACACTTTTGGGAGCGGGGCCATCTGGGCAGGAGCAGCGAGAGCATCGGCTCTCCTGTTTCCCTCCATAATGAACCCCGGAAGCTCGGTGTGAGACCTGACGTGCATCACATAAAAAGGTTGCTTTCGGTGGGAGACTAATCTGATAAGTTTCGAAAGCAAGACAAAAAGCGTATTATTAGAGACCTCTTGCAGGATTGCACCCTCAGCTCGAGAAACAACTCCGGCCACGTACGCCGAATCAGTAATTAAATTGAAAGGTTCAGGGAACTTCTCGAAAGCCCTGACGACTGCGTCCAACTCAGCAATCTGAGGTGATCCCACGACCACCTTAACGTCAGCCTCCCACTGCTGAGTCTGAGGATCCTTCCAAGTCATAACAGACTTGTGGGATGCTCCGGACGCGTCTGTGAAAACTGTCAGGGCCTCCAAAGGAGTCCGACTCTGAACTGTTTTTAATGAAAGATGGAACTGTACATCTGCATTAAAAAATTTGTGAGAAGGTCGGTGGATAGAAACCTGACCGGAGTAACTATCGAGTGCGAACTGTAAAGCTTCGTTTTCCTGCAATAGGTGCTCCAACATCGCCTTAGTTAAATTTCCAGAGCTCAATTGGATAGGAATGTGAATACACTCAAAATCCACACCAGCTAGCTCCCTGATCCGCAGACGAGCCTTGCGGATCAGTTCTGCCAGCAGCTCTTGTGGCCTGGTCATTCTTTTGGACCGGTGGTGGCTAAGGAAGACCCACTCTATGATTAAGAGCGGATCCTTAGCCCCTTGGTCCCTTCTGGTGGAATTGTCCCACTGGAAAATCACCCCGTGGAGGTGTGGCAATTTCCCTAAAACGATAAATTTGAATGGAAGGTTCGGCTTGTACCTATGAGCCTGACGCTCCGAAATGGACGCTTGTACCTTCTCCAAGGCTGCCTCTGCCTCTGGGGTGAGGGACCTAGGAGAACTGAGCTCCTCTCCCCCTTTCAATAAATTGAAAAGGGGGGCTAGGTCTTCGGTGGAAATGCCTAGCCAAGGCCTCACCCAATTCAACGCTCTACACAGCTGTTGGACATCAGCTAAAGTTCGAATATGTGGCCGAATTGAGATCTTTTGGGGCACAATTGTGCGACGGCCAATTTCAAGGCCCAGGTACTTCCAGGGCGGCATCCGTTGAATTTTATCTTGCTGGAGCTCGAACCCCGCAGCAATCAACACATTGGTTGTCAGGTCGAGCGCATGGGTAAGTATGTCGTCTGTTGGAGCACAAATCAAGATATCATCCATATAATGATGTATTATCACCTCTTTCATTGCATCACGTACCGGGGACAGCAAGGTAGAGACGTACCATTGGCAGATTACCGGCGAGTTTTTCATGCCTTGTGGTAAAACTGTCCAATGGTATCTCTTCCTTGGGGCTTCTCGGTTGATGGTGGGAACCGAGAAGGCGAAACGTGGGGCGTCATCCGGGTGTAGAGGAATTTGGAAAAAACAATCTTTAACGTCGATGACAGCCAGATGATAATTTTGAGGGAGCATCGCTGGGGACGGCATCCCTGGTTGAAGAGACCCCATGTCTTCAATGATGTTATTGATTTTGCGGAGGTCGTGGAGGAGCCGCCACTTGTTTTTGTTGGGCTTGCGGATGACAAAAACTGGGGAGTTCCATGGTGAAGTGGACTCCACCAGGTGCCCCTTCCGCAGCTGCTCGTCCACGAGCTCCTGGAGCGCCTTTAATTTCTGTTTCGAAAGCGGCCACTGCTCTACCCAGATAGGAGTATCAGATTTCCAATTAAGTTTCTGGATAGGGCGCCCCTCAGTGACCGCTGCCCCAAAAACCTGAGGAGCCGATGGGAGATCGATTTTAGCTCCCCACTGGGCAAGGAGGTCTCTTCCCCACAGGGGTTCCGTATAATCTAAAACGAACGGGCGGATGTTAGCTAATTGCCCGTCGGGCCCCATAATTTGTACGAAGCTCCGGGATTGTTTGGCCAATTGAATCCCTCCGACACCCTGGATTCTTCCTGCCACGTTTTGCAACTCCCACTGTGACGGCCATTCCCTAGCGGGAATGATCGTCACGTCTGCCCCGGTGTCTAAAAGCCCATTTAACGTAGTAACATTCCCATCTTTTTGTAGCTGACATGTAAGGCGTGGTTTGTCCTTGGAGACAACTTGGGACCAAGCCACTGTGGGTGTAGAATTGTCATCATCTGAGATCGAACAACGTATTTCTGGAACAGGTATCGCCTGAGCGATGACCTGCCCTTGTGGCAAGAAGATGGGTGGGCATGTGCAATGTAACAGAATGGAAAAGTGATTTATTTGAGAGGACAACACACCAGGTAAGATGTTGAGGTGTTCTGGGGTGTGTTTTGTGTCTCCAACTACGACATACTTACACTTGACCCGCCACCAAGTACCTTGTGCGTCCGGGCAGACGGAGATCTCGTGGAGGTCGGTGTCTGTGATATGAAGCGGCTCGATCAGTCGGAGCCTGTACGGAGAATGTTTGGAAAGAGTCGTTAAAATAGGGTTAGAAAGTGTCAAGTCCGGAATAAATGGCGACGCAGGCGAACAACCTGAGGAAATAAAGTGTGACCTTTCCCCTTCACCCCCTTCCCCGCTCGGTGATGCATTGTCTGCCCTACTTTTTTCCTTACGCGGGGAGGACTCGCGCTCAGAAACTAGTTTTTTTGCTGCGGATTTGTCCTCTGAGGCTTTCGTTGACTCTTAAAATTGATGAACTCCCGCCTCAGAGGACAATCCGGCATCCAGTGTCCTGTCTTTTGACACAGATGACAGGGGGCATCTGTGCCTGGCGGTGGTCTCCTTGACGGACGCGGTGTTGGATGAGATATCGGGGTTACGTCTGGATCGCCTCCTTGCGAGGAATTAGAAACAGCAGCTGCAGCCTTCCGAAGAGGTGGACGTTGTGGATGATCTCCCGGGAGGACTGCCACCTTCCGCTCGCAAACCTCCAACATCTGAGTAAGGTCCGCCGGCGGGTCAAAGGGAAGGCTGAGGATGGCAGCCTTACACGCCGGATTGGCATTGGTGGCTGCCATTTCCGTTAAAATTCCTT
This sequence comes from Passer domesticus, assembly GCF_036417665.1. NCBI lineage: Eukaryota > Metazoa > Chordata > Aves > Passeriformes > Passeridae > Passer > Passer domesticus. Next base: position 13,801,799 of record NC_087476.1, on the reverse strand, counting down.
CCCTGGTGGCTTCGTCTTTAACTTGAACTTCTATTGCCTTTCTCAACCTCTCAGTAAACAAAAGGAAAGGTTCGTTATCACCTTGTAGGATCTTGGAATAGGGGATGAGAGGTGTGGTGGGAGACCTTAAGGTGGTGAAGGCTTTTAATGCGGCCGATGTTGTAGCTTTTAAAGCTTCGGCTGGGATGTACCACGCCTGGTAGTTCCCGTCTGCCCAGGACCCGACACCACTGAGATGTTCCGTGGTGATCATTCCTCCCTCCGTGTCTACGGCTGTGCCTTGGTTTTCCCACAATTGAGGCAAAATTTTGCCGATTTCTCTTTTCCAATTGGCCTCCCAGAGACGGAACTCTGAGGGGCATAAAAGGCACGAAAAAATGCGCCGTAGATCGGCAGGAATGATCACTGAGTCGGTAAGGGTAGCCCTCAGGAAACCCCGGAAGAACTCACTCTCCCGAGAGTAATCCTTTTGGGCTTTACACAACTCTTTAATCGTGGTGTTCGAGAAAGGGGTCCATTGGGCCTGGGTCCTCCCCTCCGCTCCCGGAATATAAACAACCGGGGCCGCAGTAAGATTGGGCAGCGACTCCGGGTTCCGGCCTCCAGCCCCACCCCCGGCACCCGATTGACCGTGGGAACCGGAAGGTAGAGCGTGGGAACCGGAACAAGGGACGGAAGGGGAGGAGCCAGTGACGGGGGCGGGGACCGGTGGCGCTGTCCCCGCCTCAGAGGCGTGGTACACAGGAGGTGTGACAGGAGGAGGGGTAATGGGCGGAGGCAAGGGCGGAGCGGTTGGAGAGGGGGAAGGAGGGAAGGAGGAGGAGTCAAGGGAACGGAAGGGGTTCCGGGAGGAACGGAAAGGATTGTGGGGAGAAGGAGAGGGTTTGGCGGGAAACGCCATGTGGCGCCCGCCATTTAGTGGCTCGCTGACGCCATCTTGGGTCAACGAGCTTTCGGAAGGGGTAGGAGAGGGAGGAGGGTAAAAACGAACTGTTTTTGAACCTTTTAGCACGCGAACTGGGGAAAAAGGAGGGTAGGACGAATCCCGAGGAGTCTGGCCAGGACTCCTCAGGCGGGGGGAATGGACATCCTGAAGAGAGTTAGGAGGATGGGATTGCTCCTGCGTGCTGCCGAGCCGAGCTGCTCTCTTCAGGATACCAGATTTAGGGGTAGACATAGAGGAAAAAGGGACAGGGGAGGAGCGAACATTCGAACTGGGAACAAACGAACTCTCGGTTGGCTGCTCTCCCAATCGTCTATGTAATGTTAAAAGGTCCCGAATAGTTGAACACAAAAACGCAATCTTTAACATTTTTGAGTCCCCCGAGCGACACATGCTGTTTGCTTTTAAAGAAACGTGGGACCAGAATGTACTATCACAAATCTGCTCGGGGTCGGTGGTAGGGAATTGGGAGAGGAGCCAAGTAGCCAACATTTTTATCTCCTTTTTCTTAACATTTTCAAACCCCCCAACAACCAAAACACCCTGAATTTTTGTAACGAGTCTCTTTTGGGTCGTTGACTGTTTAGCACCCATGATTATGATATTAAGAAACGACCCAAGCCCGCCCGCCTTGGAGAAAGATAGAGTAGGACTGAAAAGAGAAAGGGGACCGCCGCCAACCCCGTCGCCGGTCACCGCCGGCGGTGAAAATGACCTGCAGGATTTGAGCGACCACCTCGGTCGGCAAAAACAGTGCGGGCGAAACCGCGAGCGGACGAAACCGCAACTAAAAGGCAACGTAAATTTAAAAAGACGGGGGTGAGTGGGAGAGAAAGAGAGGAATAATAGAAAAACTCACACTCGGCGGACTGGTCGGAGAAGAATCCAAGGCGGGTGGTTCCTGCGGCGAAACCGACTCCTTAGGCGCGAGGAGCTACCGGTTCCAATCCCCGGGGAGCGCCACCCCTAAAACGGGGTCTGCTCACCCTGGGGTAGCTTGACGGCCAAGGGATTAAATCCAGATCCAAACGGACTGCGTCTTGGACCCTGGAATCCTCGTCCGTGGGCTCCGGTGGTCTTCTCGGAGAGCCCCACGTTGGGCGCCAAACTGCAGCGGTGGGTTGACCTCAGCTGGAAACCCGGCTGGCTAAGGCCAGCGTCACCGGCAGCACTCTTGACGCCTCCCGTTACCACTCGGGTACAGGAGTGCGCCTAAGGCTCAGAGGCCTTGTGTGACGAGGATCCAGAGATGAGGAATAAACTGCAGCCCGCAGGAATGATGAGAGACGGTCAATCGGGGTAGCACAGTTCCAGTTTATTCTGAAGAGGGAACCACCGAAAGACCCAGAACACAGTCTGGCAATGTATTATCAAGGGAACGAAAGGACCAATCAGGGAGTTAGGGGGGTGGAGCATAGAACAGATTGTCAGTAACAATACCCAATTACAACAATTACTAGGAGTGGTCTCAGTCCCTGAACCAATCACCTGACGGAGAGAGTAGAAGCTTCTAGAAGGTGGGATTGAACCTCCGGGTGGTGGACAGGGATCTGAGGGAGGGGATTACAGAAAGTGAGGAGGAGCAGGGAAAACTGATAAGATGATTGACATCCTGGAACTTATACAACTTAGGGACGGGGTAGGGACGAGGGAGAGCGGACCGACGCGATCCCACACTCTGCACTGCCTGGACTTCAATAGTTAGTTAAAGTCACCCATAAAATATTATGGAGCACCCTTGAGAGTCATTTGGATCTTTAAAAGCCCAGTTTTAAGTATGTATTGAATAAAGGGAAACTAATAGGAGGACAATTTTTGACAGATCATAAATAATATTCAATTCAAGATCTGTAGAAAATAATGTTTATTATAGAAGTAAATTACTAGTAGTAGGAGAAACCAGATCAATACCTGACTACTGTGGCCTTTTCTTTAGCAGAAATTTTTATAGTACTAATAGTAAAATCACTGGGTATGATAAAAAATAAGTTCTTGGCCTTATAGTACAAAGTCAAAAGTATCGCCTGCAGGATACTGTCTGCTCCTGTACATATATATGTAAATTAAATGGCTGTTCAGTTCACATAAGTTTATTTTTGACCATGTTTTCCTGTGTTCAGCTTGTGAAGAAAATTTGTTACTATGATGATAACCAGAAAATTAAACTTGTATTTAAATATAAGTATATCAAATGATTTTTAAACTTTATGAAAATTTTTTTTAAAACATTGTAATGCAGCTGTCAGTAAATTAGATACATCTGACATAGTAATTACCCTTGCTAATCAATGACTGCTAATTAATCCATTCAAACTGACATTAATATTCTAAACATCTCTAGGAAATTAGAGCAAGTTTAAGGGTCTGACTCAAAACCTCTTTCAGTTTGGATGTTTTGCTGTGCTTGCAAAATATGTGACTTGTCCTGTAGTGATTCTCTTGGGATTGGATTATACAAAGAAAAATGGCTGCATAATAATAACAACAATTTAAAAAGTAAAATAATCTTAACTGCAGTTCCAGTAAGTGAAAGAACTCCTAAGGGAAGGAGTGTCTGCATGGTGTTTTTACAAAGCTCTGAAACTACTTTTCATCATGTTTGGTCCACACAGAGCCTCCTCACCACCTTTCCTATTTTTTTAAGTCATCAATGGTTTCTGTATATTCCTTTATTCTTTGTTGGGATTACATACTGACACCTCAGCCTGTTCAAAAGGTACCACCTCCTAAACTAGCAAAACTTTTCAAATTTTAAGTGTCTACATCAAGATTTTTTTTAATTGAAAGCTTGAAAACCTTTTCTGATATATAAGCAAATTTTTGTACATGTCCTTATGTGACAGTTGATGAAGGCATTTCACCACCTTCAGAACAGTTTATTTCAGAATAACAACTTAGGTGAGACAACATGACTCCAAGCTCCACCCCCTCATGTCCAAGACTAAGACAATTATAAAGACAGATAGAAAGACAAAATAGAGTAAAGTTAATGAGAAGTACAAACCTGAAAAGCTCTAGTACTGAAGTGAATCCAGTTCTGTGTGCAGTGTCATCAACTTCAAATATGTGTATTACATATAAGAAGCATTTCAATGGAATTGAAAACCACATATTCTGTAATATGTAATTTTCTTGTTTAGTGCTGTATTTAGATGTTAGAAGATTCCTGTTGGGTTGAAAAAATGCTGTCACACTTGCTCAGGTTTTGATCTCCAGAGATCAGAGAAGCCCAGTCTGAAGCGGTTGTTCCACCAACAGCAAATACACCAGTCACTGAAGGAAGCAGTGCTCATTTTGTAATAAATTAAATTATCTTTAAGATTATAGATTTTCAAAGGTTAAACTAGAATTACCTGTATATATTGTGGAAATATTATTATATTGTTGCATATATATTGATGCATTGTAATAAACAAGTACATAATTCTGAACAAATATATATTTTCAAAGATCATAAAGTACCACAACTGTATTATATTTATTTGAAGTAAAAATTATATGAAAAAGTATTGAAATAATTGATTAATTAACCTAATCTGTTTTCATTCCAGAACATTTTTATAATTATGTTCATTGATATGCTCAAAAACATGAGAGGCTTGCTAAGATCTTATTTGTGTTCTTTACTGTACACTTTGGGAGGGCTATCTTCCATTTAAAAAGAGAAAAAATTGTTCATGTATAATCAAAACTGGGAAATGCATATTCCTCAAGGAGGAAAACTATGTACCTTTTAGTATATCCTGTGGAGGTATCAAAAGCATAACTCCATATAAAATTTAGTACAGTCAAAAATAAAGTACGTGTATTCTACAGTGCATAAGAAAATACATCAATACATGTAGCAGATGTGAACAATGGAAAGAAAGAAAACTATTTCTCTTTCAAGGAATCTACTGTTTGTTTCTCTTCTGCCAAAACCCCGTTACTCAACATATCTTCTACAATTTTCCTGTTCCTGCTGTTCTTCCAGTGTCTTTCTAGAAAAAAAAAAAAAAAAAAATTACAAGTATTTCCATCTCCCTTTATATTTTCGTACCTTTCCTTTTGTCGCATTTGATTTTCTTTCATCTCCTGCTTATCTAAAGGAAAAGGTAGGAAGGTAGAAAGTCTTGCAGCTGATTGGGAGATATTAATATGATGTCAGAGTGGTTGGCATACCAAAAACACAGATAACTGTTTCACCTATTTTATTTCTTTTGTGAAGATGTTAGTTTGCATCCTCAGTACCAGCCATTGACCACACTTCACAAAACATAATATTTCATAGAAATTTAGTATCTTTGAGACCTTAACCCTCCTGTCAAATTTGATTGAAATATCCTATGAGGTCAAAATTTATTATAGGAAACTGAGAGATGCAGAGAGGGAGAGATGGACCAAAAGACAGAGCTATTATTCATTAGGAAATAAAATTAAAAGTCTGGTTTGGAATAAATGGGTTATTATGAGCAGGTATGTAGTGCTAGTTACATTCCATAAAATGTTTATTATATTTTTGAACATTCTAACTGCAGCTTGTTATCTGTCATTAAATCTGGCATAGAATATGTTTTTATTTAGTACTATGTTCAAATATGATATTATAATCCAGAGTAATTATTTTTTGGCTATAAGAAAATTAAATTTGTAATTATCTTAACTTATTTAGCCGAGGTATTTTGAACTTCCCAAGTTAGGAGATTCAACTTCATTTTCTCAGCTTATGGACATGAAAAAAAAATTATTGACTCTATCAGTCTAGATTTCATGGCTTACATTTGGAGAAAGTGGAACTACAGCTCCCAGTGACACCCAAACTAAGCACTGAAATTACAGTACATGCACTACCAATTGTAAGTTATTAAGAAGAGGGCGCATTTTCTGGCTAATACAAAGATTTGCACAAAAAAAGAATAAATCTTAAGGCTGTTTTTGTTTCCTAGTGGCTTTAGCTTTAAGGCATAGATGTCACCATTTTTTCCATCTCTTTAAAGCATTAAATGATCTATTAATAAAAAACAACATTAGGACCTGTGGATGCTGTCAAACTCTTGCATCAATGATTTTGGGAAGGAGTGAAAAGGAATCCATTTATATTTTTGAAATCAGTATTTCCCCAATTTTACTATTTTTGTGTTGTATGTGTTCAATAGTAAAAAATCTAAATAAAATGTAAAAGAGTCACTAAATTCTCCCAGTGACTCCTTTGGAAGTTGACTTTAGGAAAACTCATCTTGATTATGCTTAACTTGTCTTATTGTGCAAGTTTAAACAGCTATGATCTTGCAATTATTTCCAATTGCTTTATCACTTTCTCACCCAGATTTATTTATTTAAGTGAATCTTCAATTGCTTTGCAGTCACCTGGAGTATTTAATGAGATTGCAAACCACATCACTAAGTGGAAACACCATCTTATATGTATTACTATATGTCAGCTAACTTATTGGAAAATAAATTTTGGTCACATCTAAACAACTGACTCTTATTTTTACCTTTATAATATATAAAAAATCCATTCATGCTAGACTAGACCACAACCAAAACAGTTTAGAACAGAGAGGTCAGTGGAACCTAATTATAATGTAGAAACCCTTCCAAAACTCTTGACTTTGTCTGGGTTCTAACCAATTGGATTGGATAGAATGGGAGGTTTCTACCAATTTCTTCTCATTCCTACTACTGATTTTACAAAAATTTTTGGTAATTCATGATGTGTTAAAGTAACATTTTAAGATTTTGTATGTCTACCTTGTTGGATGAAAGAAAAACAAGACTAATAATTTTTTGTTAAATCCAGTTGGTATTGCTGGTTATATGTATTTAAATTTTAAAAAATGTGAGTAGAAGTGCATCTATGAAGAAGATATATAAACCAAATTAGTTTTTAAAATATAGCATATGAAAGAAGACTTGAAAAAATGATATCAGGTTGTATAAATGAAATAAAAAGTTTAGGAACCATAGAAGTTTGTTTTTCAGGCATTTACCACAATAACATTCATTGAATGTTTTTTCTCTTTTCTAACTAAAAGAAATCTCACTGGTATTAGCAAAGGCCAATAAAAGCTACTTTTATTGTGAGTGAAGACACACTGCTGCCTCACATCATTAGAAACAATTTCTAGTCTCCCAGAAGACACAGTTTAATTGATAAAACATTAGCGTGATAGAGACCATTTGTCAAAAGTTAGACTTGTGAACTTACTAGAGCTTAATGAAAATGAGCTGAAGTTTTCTATTTTTTAACCTAGTGCTTCTTTAAAAAATAGTTCAATTTCTCTCATTTTTTTTAATTATCTGTAACATTTTTGTATTTTAGAATGGAAAATACAAAAAACTGTTTCTGAGGGATAATTGTTTTTTATCCAGTAGTGCACGTAATTTAGCTTTTTATTATGAATAATCTCTTGGTAGTTCTCTCTAGTCTTTTAATGAAGTGTTACTATGGATATGATTTGATTTTAACTTCTGTAATTATTTTCTCAGACATTATTGCTGCTCTGCATAATATTACAGCGTTCAGGTTTATCATATGTTCTTCTCACACATTTGGATTCACCTTTGGTGAAGTACGACCCCATAGCAAAATCACAGAAATGTCAGAAGGAGGGAGTATCAGAAGGAAAAGATAAAAGAGTTATTTATGTGTTGAAACCATGGAAAATGCCTGAGAACTGTCACATAGAAATGAGGGCTTCTTCCCCTATAAAGGTGGTATGATCTATAACACAACTAAAGCGCATCTAAGAGCAATACATGTAATGTGGGAAGTTAAAAAACATTAGGAGTTAAAAAACATTGCATGGGGATTGCATATAGTCAGTTTGCAGACTATACCAAGTTGGGAAGGAATGTTGTTCTGCTGGAGGGCAGGAAGGCTCTCCAAAGGGATTTGGACAGGCTGGATCAATTTGTTGAGGCCAATCATATGAGGTTCAACAAGGCAAAATGCCAGATCCTGCCCTTAGGTCACAACAACCCCTGCAGTGCTTCTGGCTGGGGAAGAGTGTCTGGAAAGTTTCCCAGCTGGAAGTGATGATCAACAGCAGCTGAACGTGAGCCAGAGTGTGCCCAGGTGGCCAAGAAGGCCAATGGCATCCTGGCCTGTATCAGCAATAGTGTGGTCAGCTGGACTAGGGCAAAAATTGTCCCTGTGCACTTAGTATTTGTGAGGCTGAAGCTCTGTGCTCAGTTTTGCAGCCATGACTACACTGAGGAGTTGGAGGAAGTCCAGAGAACAGAAAGAGAGCTGGTGAATGGTCTGTAGTACAAGTCTGATGTGGAGCAGTTGAGGGAGATGGGAGACCAGGACGTCTCTTTTCCACAGTAATAAGCAATAGGAAGAAAGGAGACAGACACAAGTTGTGCCCGGGGAGATTTAAATTAGGAAACATTTCTGCACTGAATGGTTTGTCAGGCTTTGGAAATGGTTAAGTCACTGTCCCTGGAGGTATTTTGAAAATGTGTAGATGTGGCACTTAGGGATATGGTTTAGTGGTGGGCTTAGCAGTGTTAGTGTTATGATTAGACTTGATAATCTTAAAGGTCTTTTCAATGCTTATTCTATGATTCTAGTAATTCTAAAATCCTTACTTTCTTAGGAATTTGCATGGAGTAGACAAGCTGTCCCCAGATATATAGAAGTAGAACATTTTTTTTTTAATTCCTGAAATCTTTCTAATGAATTAAAAATTGATCTCAATCTCCTGACTTGAGATCAGGTTTTAAAACCTTTTCAAACCACTGTGCAAACAATCTATTTTAATACTCAGAGTCATGGTACAGAAGGACACTTATACAAAGTTCTTGTGATGCAACAGGGCTCTGCAAATGTTCAGCCTTATAGGATAGAACAGTTTATCATGGAAACTGCAGTATAAACTTACATCAGGATTTTCCAGTACATATAATTTCTATAATTATTCTAATCAGAAGCACTAAAGCTTCAAGATAGATCACATAAGATACGTCTAACTATGAAATGAACCCTACTGAATATAGAAAACTGCACCCTGAACTCTTCAAGTTTATCTCCAGAATAATGACTGAATTTGCAATACTCTAAATCAGTTTATGGATGTAATCAACACTAAGCAATTGAAAAGGAGAACTGCTTTTATGCTCAATAAAATTATTTGCTCCCCTACTAAACAATACTTGATTACTGCACTTTACAAGAGGTTAAAGTCCTTACACCATTATTTGAGTTATAGGCAAACATACAGGCTACTTACACCAAAAGCTACTATACAGTCATGTTATTTTAATAATTTTTTTCCCTCTTATTTCCTCCTTTTTATTACACAAACTGCCAAGCAATAAAATAACATTCCATCTAATTTTTATGTCTTATATAAATTCCCTTACTGACCTCAGTGGAATTTTTGTCTAAGACATTAATAAAAGCAAAGTAATGACTATCATTTGCCCTGCTCATTAGGCTTCTGATCTGAGGGTGAAAGTATCACACTTAAATAAATTTGTATATATTTTTAGGCGGTCTGAAACCAAAGACCTTGGCTAGGTTTTTTGGTTTGGGTTTTTTGCTTAATTTTTTCTCTGAAGTTCAGATGTACACTCATTTAAAATTTGCTTGCAGCATTGTTATTTTGCTGCTAACTTATATCACTGCACTCAAAGAGTAGTTAATATTTCTGAAATATCCCATACTAAATATGGGATACTAAAGCTTCTGGTGAAGTATTTAATTATTTTTTAAAATATTTAAGTTACTTATTTTTTTTAAATATTTCTATTTTGTATTATCTGAGTTCTAGAAAATATTTATTTTTATTGGCTTGAGTATATTTTGTCTTCCATTTTGACTTGTTTGCCCAAAAATTCTTTGTCCATTAGGTTATGCTAGTTATTGGTGAGGTAGTACAATGAAGAGACAGTTTCATGTAATGCTGCTGCTTAGAAGAACAGAAATTATTTTTCCTGATCATAGTGTTAATAAAATGAAAAATTATTTCTGATTATTAGTACTGCTTTGTGAAAAATTATTTCTGATTATTAGTACTGCTTTGTGTCTTAGTCTGTCAGTACTTCAGTCTAAGAGTTTAGTTTTCTGCTCTAGGCTTCTTGCAGGGTCCTGTGACAGTGCTCACTCACATTGGAACAGCCTGGGCTGTTTCTATTTTACTCAGCTTTCTGCTCATCTCTCCATGTTCCAGTTGTCCCCAGAAACAAATAAGCCATTTATCTGAATTGTAGTTCAGAGCTTCTTTTTGGATAGGATTCATCTCTCTAGTGTGCCTATTTTTTCCCCACTGATTTTGAGGAATCCTCGGGTGAGTAACTCAAATGAAAATTTAACTCTAGAGAATTGACACTGTCAGACAAAACCCGCTCCTTGTCTTCCCATTTCCCCTGCTGAGTTTCTTTCCCCAGCATTTCACTGCCAATCTGCAGTCAGTGTCTCTAAAACCAGAACTGAAGCTCAGTTCCAGAGCTGGAGTTCTAATCAGGTCTATCTGGAAGGTCATGGCCGTGGCTGAATGAAGGGCATGGACAGATGCAGGGACCAGAGCTGAAACACAGTCCCCACAAGGAGGATGGCCCTGTGGACATCTCACCACCCTGGCTCACACTGCTTATATAATTTCATCCTGACCCCAGCTTTTGGGTACCACCCTGCATCTCCTTCCTGGGGCACAGGACAGACAAATCCTCATGGTGTTAGGTTCTAATTCAAGGTGCTGTGTCTCTCACTGGGAAACACTCAGGACTGTGGGTTGTGTTTAATGAATTTGATCCCTCCAGAGCCACTTCTCTTATGAATCTAATGACCACTGTTGTTATCACCTTTTTCACAGACTTTTTCTCATTGTTGCTGGTATTAACATAAGCTAGCAGTGTATGCTCTATGCCTATTAAATGAGGCATAAAACACCCTCCAATTTTTCCCAAATTGGGAAAAGTCACAATTTCATTTTTTATTTTCAAACTTTCTATTTTTTGCATTACAAGTTTTAACTTGCCTATATATGTTCCTTGAAGGTTTTCACTCCCTCATTATTGTTACAATTTGGGAGCAACACAAGTACCATATTGCACGATGCTGTCCTCATAGGAGTGCAATTAAGGCCTGTCAGCAGTACAAATGGAAATGTTACCAATGGACTATATAAACAAAAACATCAAAAAAATAATGCTCCACAATGTTGGTTCTTATGCCTCAGTGACAATGCACTCTAATAATAGTTACCTACAGAGATTTATTCTATAGTCCAGTGAATTAACAAATTCTAACCTACGGACCCTAAAATAGAAGAATAAAAAGCAATTTTGTCCATTTGTTGGACTTTCTTCTTCTGCTTCTAGTGACTCTTCATTAACTTTGAAACAACTATTCCCATTGCATCTGATAGAAATACATCCACAAATATTACTACTCTGTTTGCTTTATTAGAAGTGTCCAGGTATATTTATTGCCAAGTTAGCAGTAAATTATATTAAAACCTCATTCAGAAATAAAATTAGCATCAGTGTCAAAATCTTCTCATTTTACATCTTTGTTTTAAATTAACATAATTCTAGTAATTAGTGATATGCAGTGTAACTAAACTAGCTAACTCATATTGAACAGCAAGTTCAGATATGAAAATAATACAGTTTTCTGTTTGTTAATTAGTTTATAAATCAAATTATCTTCAGATAAAAATATTTTTTTAAATTAAATAATAATGTGAAAATAAACACAGAAAGAACATATTGAATTATATATTGTGCATCAAAAATTCTGAAATTCATTGTGCTACATGATATAGCAATTTTGACATTCTGCATTTCATTTTCTGAGAGAATTTTCAGGATGGTAAAAACTGTAAACGTGACAAAAAGATTTCTGAGGGATAAATCTACCAAAGTGGACATTGTAGTGATCTCTACCTACCTTTTAACAAAAGACTGACAGATAACATCATGACTGAATGTAAATATCATCACCCATTAAAGAACACTACATACCGAGGGCTATAACATCTATCAGGAAAGAGTACTAGAAACTTAAGCTCTGAGTGTTCTGAAATAGAGAGGTTGATTATGATTTTTTTAAAAAACAAGAATAATAAATAATTGAAATAAAATGCCAAGAAAATAGTTAGTCACTATATTTTGATGCCTTGAGATTTCATTTATTTCCAATAGATGTACTTTAGACAAATAATAGGGTAAATTCCACGGCATGTAATATATACAGGAGGACAGACAGAATTCCTGACATTCCTTATTGAGCTTTGCTTTTATGCATCTTGGTAAGTAGGGCCTTGCAAGCTGCAGAAATCTATTTATTAATCTAGTAGGAAAGAGACCTATAGAAAATGCAGAAATGAGAGGCAAAAAGCATAGTGAGTAGGAAGTTAACAATGCTACTTTTATTTATGCTTTGAGTGCTGCAATTTACCTTGCATGAACAAACAAGGTGGCAATATCAAAGAACATCATGCCTGAGCATACTTTTGTCCCTAACGTATATTTGCTATGATGCATTTAATAGCATTATCATACATTTATTTTCACAAGACTCATTCACTCACCAACAATTGTGAATGAAGCAATAGAGCAAAATTTAATTTATCTAATTATTTAATGGGTTGTTCTCTATCTTGTGCATAGTTTATCAGCAAATCCACATGCATAACACTTAGAGCTGTTCTCATTAATATTTTTGGGCTTCTAAAGTGTTCACCAGATTTGATACATATTCTTATTATAAGAAATGCAAAATTATTTGGACAAAAAATTAGTCACGGATCCAAAGGATTGTTTTGGTCTCGTAGAAAAATTGAGTAGCTTTCTCACATATTTTTCTTATTATTCAAAATATCTACTAACCAGGCAGGGTCTTGAGGTTTTAAGAATGGGGGGGGGAGGGGTGGGGAGGAGTGGGGAGGAGATTCATTATATGCCTAAAGAGATTTTGGAAACAAGTTCAAGAGATTTAACATTAACTGATTAATTGACTTTATAAGATTGTAAACAAATACAATAATGACATTTTGGGGAACAGTTTAGAAATATCTGTTTATTGCCTGAACTTACACATGACAGATGCTCTAAATAACAAGGAAGAAACAAAGTACTGAAACATAAAAAGGTGACTGGGAATATTTTTCATGGATTTATTGTAGGAAAACTCTGTCTGCTAAAACTAAAAGATAGAATGGCTTTGTGAATGTGGAGAAGAGATGAAATGCTGGTAACTTTGTCTCACAGGACCAGTATGGTTTGAATAAATTCACTGTGTGATGGATGGACCACTGACTGTTGCAGTGTCACCATTTAGCACTAAAGAAGCTCAGGTTCTGAGGTCTCACACAGAAAGAATTCTGGTTGCAGAAATTGCTCTTGTGCATGCTGTTTTAGCTTTTTATGATCAAGAATAATTTTTTTCTCTTCTTCATAAGTTAATATGTATTCTGAGCAGGTTTTGATAAGAAGGAATTGGGTAGCAAAACTGTTACAGTGAACCCAAAAAAAACTTGAGAAAAATTATTATCTGCTTAGTAATTTTTAATGAGTTCAATAAAAGAGAAAATAAATCAAGGATAAAAACTCAAGTGTCATTCAAGTCTTAGCATTTTTAATAATGAAAAAATGAAATATAATGTTGTTGTCCTTAACCAGGATTTTGCAGAACAGGCTCTTACAATAGAAGTGCATTCTGTTTTTTGCCATGATACATTCCAAGGTTTTGCTTGTATTTTTCTACCTTCAAGTTGCCAGGTTATTTAATCCATTGGTCTACAGAGATTCAGAATATATTCTTCTCCAGAGTATTAATTCAAAAGTAAATTATTAGAGACTAAAGCACTGTAATTTCACAGCTGCTGCAACAGTACTAAGAAGAAGTATTAATAAGATGGATTTCTATGGGTAGAAGAGAATATATGACACTTTGGACACTAACACCTAAATTAATTTCACTGACTATGAAAGCAGCAATTGGTAGCCAAGAGTGTGGCTGCTGTCTGTACTCAGTAACGAGACCAAGTACTGCAATATCTGGATTCCTCACACCTCTCCAAAATGGCCCAAGGAAACATGAATGATGTTTTGTTTAAAAATAAAGTTGTTTTCTATTTACTTGCAAACCATACATGTGAAGCCTTACTTCCTGAACAGCAGAGAAGTAAATCATTCTTATCCATAATTTTTGCCAACTTTTAGCCAAAGCTTTAATACAATTTTAAAATGCCTTTATGTAATAAACTTGTTATTCAATCTTTGGCTAAACTTCTCAGGAGTTCTTTTCAATCCTCTTTTATTACCTTTAGAAAGAAAAATAGTAAAATATTTCTTGAAGAGCTGCACTTGAAGACTACATTCTGTGATGCTGTGTAGGATTCTTTACTCATTTTGGAAAGAAAAATCTGAAAAACTATTGACAAGCAACAGAGAAAGGTCAGAACTATGGTTACTATTAACTGACAGGCACTCCATAGTGGGATAAATATTACAGGAATTACAAACACTCTCCTCAGGCTTCAAACTGCCAACGCGTGACCATCATCTGAATGTACAGCAAGGAACAGCACTGTGGGACACTACAGTTTCTGTTTGTTTGTAGCATAGATGGCAGCTTTGGGTTTAAATTTTGAAAACAGATTTAAGGGAGTTCTCCCAGCATGACTTAAAACAGACATGACATCTGAAGTGAGCTAGAGACAAAATGGAGAAGAGATGCACAACTAATTTTTTAACTCGTGGAAGAGTGCTCCATAGGTATGCTTCCTACGTTATCCTTTTAAACAAGAGCTTTTGCACATGCTGATAACAACTTTGAGAAGAAAATTCCCAACAGGACTTTTTTCAATTTTTGGGCAAAAGGGAAGAAAATACCTGTCCAACATGACTCCAAATACATTTTTGTTAGAAATATTACAACTAAAAAAGAGATATATTGATGTGACAAGACTTCAGAAAATAAGCTCAGAGACTGATTTATTATGTTTCAGGTAATAAAAAAGACTAAGGTTGGTGGAAATAGGAAAAAGTAAATATTTTAAATATCCTGTATACTGTATTCTAAAATATACCTGTTTGTGAGTCTGTGTTGTGTTCACACCCTGACAGGCATGATTTATTTTAACAAATTTTATCCACTTAGAAGACAGATAGTCAAGCTTCCTATATGGTTGGGAGTTGTCTGTCTTATGGTATGGAATTTCTAGACAGTGCAATGCATTCCATTGGCCCAGATAACTCTCCTAAGAAGACACCTTGAAACCTGTTGTTCCTTTTATTTCCAAAATTTCCTCTTTGTTCTGTTTGTATCAAGATGTCTTCATACAAAATATTTCAAGACATCTATATAACATGTGCCATCCATATTGTGCCATCCATATGTGACATCTATATTAGCTGATGACACAGGGCTGTGGCTCAGGTACAGCACTGGTCTGCAGCCATCCAAGCAGTCTTGACTTATGCTGACTTTCTCCCAGATAGCACCCAAGCACTCCTCAGGGGTGGCATGATGTATACTTGTAGAAAAAAAATAAACATATTGGCAGACTTAATCCATTTCAATGAATGTTTGCAGAATATCTGCAACACATAATTTCTAATTTTAATGATAAATTTCAATTAGTGAAACTCAATCAGATATTGAAAGTTTTTTATGAGAAAAGAAAAAATGTAAAATAAATCAAACCACATATCTGCCTTTAAAGAACACCACAACATGAAAAAGAGTGTACATTTTATACTTGTTAAATAACATCACAATGCCAAATTTAAAATCCTTTTTAGTAATCTGTTTCAAAAATTAATCTACAGCAGATTTTTTAAGAAGTCCGGTTTTGGTTTTTGCGTTTGTTTGCTTATTTGTCTGTGATTTCAGAAAATACAAACATGTACAGACACATAACACTTAAACACTTCAAAAGCACTGAGTTGCAGGCTCAAAATGGAAAATTTGAACCAATTGGTTTAATTTAGAAAATGTAATAAAAGCTCAGTACAGTGAATTTTGATTAGAAGTAATCTATAATGTAATAGGATGTGGTGCTGTCAGGTGATAACTTGTAAATTCATGACAAATTACTTTAAGTTTGGGGAAACATTATAACAATCTCTTAAACTGCAACTATCTGAGGGGAAACAATATTGTCAATTTACAATCTACATTTTAAATAGACTTGTTACATCAAGTTTAATCATTTATGTTCAGCTTGCATTTATTTCTATGGTTCAAACTATTTGTAATGCAAATAAAAGAAGTGTGATGCTAGTAACAGTAAAATGATGCAGGGAATTCTCTGAAATGCTGTTGAACTCTGTCATGGCTCAGAAAAAGTGGACATTATACTTACTGCACGTGGTAAAATCACTGAAGTAATAAATATAAAATCTGTCCCTGCAGGGAAGGAGAAGACGTTTTATTAGTAAGAGCTAAGTACCTTGTTAAAAAATTTTCTTCTTATTGGCTTTGAGAAGCAGAGTAAAAATTAAAGTTGACATATAAGTACTGAATTAATTTAAGGAAAACCTTTCTGCTGAAGAAGTTTACAGATGTTGGCAAATTAGATTATTGTAGCGATACAACAAACTCATCAGAACACCTAAAGGACACCTTTTTAAAATTAAACTTATGTGGTTAAAAATGAAGAACATAGTGGAGAAAAAAAAATATTGTATATCTGTAAAAACTCAGAAAAGAGAATTTTTATTGGAAGTAATGGGTAATGGGATAGGATTTGGTGCTGTCAGGTATTATATTTGTAAATTCATGACAAATGACTTAATTTTGGGGAAATTTTACAATAATGTATTAAACTGCAACTATCTGAGGGGAAAAAAAAATTGTCAATTCACAATCTACACTTAAAATACATAACATTCAAGTTGTTACATAACATTCAATAATTTATATTTAGCCTGAACTAATTTCTTCAGTTTGAACTATTTGTAATGCAAATAAAATGTGTGATGACTAGCGAAATTTTAAACCAACACCTTTGACTCTCCAACTTTTGTTACCATAAAACTGTACAAGTGAACACTCAAAATGAAATATTTTGAGGTTATCTTATTTTTCTTCCCAATTTTTTACCCTATTTTAATCTGACGTGTTTCTGTAGATAGATGCTTTGTCAGCTCTGTTCCTCCATTTTATAAAAATTTTTGTCTCTGTCAGCATCTGGTTTGTGCTTATTTTCTATTTATGCATGCTAGAGAAACAAATGACATTCAAAAAAAATTTTTTGGACCCTCTGCAATATGGCAGCCCATCAGAACTCCTCACCAATGTCTCTGGAAATGTTTTAAAAATAACAATAACAATATCAATAACAATAACAATAACAAGTAGTAGTAGTAGTAGTAGTTCTGATCTAATTCTATCCAAATAGGTAGAAATCTGAGTAAATTCTACCTACAGTCTGAGTCAAATGGTTTCCTTTTTTTTTTTCTGTCAGATTACTTACTGGAGTCACTTGATAAAATATTTCTGTTCTCTAAAGTTTGTGGAAAACAATCATCTGCAAGTCAGAAGTAATATGCTTTTGGAGACAAAAAAGAAAAAGATATTACGGGATAATGACACAGGTTTTAATACAAATTTATCAGCTTCACTTACCATGTGGAGGTAACCCAAACTAAATGTGTTTGTTAGTTTACCCATATCTATCTCTTGCTACATCCATTCATATGGAAGAATACCTGTATGGATTGCTCCATGAATTCATATCCATGGCTTTAAAAGTTCTGGAAGTGGAGAATAGTTCAGTAGTGTATCAGAAGGATTACTAGGTGTTTTCTACCTCAGCATCCATTGTCTGTGTGTAGCCAGGACATTCCAGTGTCTCTGAGTTCTCCAGAGCCACCACATGGGAGACCATCTTACCTTCATGGTGAGTTATTTATGATTTTTTTTTTTAAATTTACACCATTTTTTTACATCTTGAAAATGTTACGGTGTTTGGGTTTGGATTTTTTTCTTATTTTTTAGGGGGCTTGTATTTTGGTTTTGGTGCTGTTGGTTTTTCATTTGGATTTCTGGCGTGGATTTTTTTAGGGCTTTTTTTAGGTTTTTCCCTCTAAATATTTTTTTCTTCTATTGTGTGCTGTCTTCAATACACTTCATGGATTTCAAGTACTTTGTTTTTCACCAGTGGTGTCAATTTCTTCAAAACACAGCCACTCACCTGCCTGTGATGCATAAAACAAACCACTCAAATTTGTGTTTAACACACATGCCTAAGGAGAATTGTACGAAGCAGAGTCCCCAGGCAGGTGCAAAGGAGAGCTCTTTACTGCAAAACCAGGCCTTTTTAAGCAGTTAGCCCATTATCAGGTACACTTCATTTAAGTATAACAAATATAATTAAACCATAAACCATGATGTGAGCACATAATGGTTATAGAACTGGTTTTTCTACCTCCAATTCAGCTGAGTCACTTTCCCATAGTCCATTTCTGCTTAGCCCAAGTATCAGGCCTGAGCCATGGTTT
This sequence comes from Passer domesticus, assembly GCF_036417665.1. NCBI lineage: Eukaryota > Metazoa > Chordata > Aves > Passeriformes > Passeridae > Passer > Passer domesticus. The sequence goes on along the minus strand of NC_087476.1, from coordinate 13,783,411 downwards.
TACAAGGGTAACAATGCCTGTGTTTTATAAGGCTTTACCTATATGCAACAGAGAATAACTGACAGATGAGGACGTGACACTGAAACCTGAAGAGAGATGAAACCCTCTTGAGCATTCTGCATATTTTTTCCTTTTATACTGACAGATCTAGGAAATTTCAGAGAACAACACAACTCTTGATCCAGAACAGAGATTTCTACGGATTTGGTTACTTCAGCAAAGAAATACATTGGTTGGCATGCCAACTTGACAGTATTTGCCTCAGTGACAAAGTGGTGAAGGAGCAATCCTCCGTCAGAACAAAGGTGTAAACAGGATCCAAGAGCTTCTTTGCTATTTCTAGTTACACCATTTGCAGAAGAAATTCTGGCAGACCTCTAGCAAAATAAGTACTGTAGGATCCTCCTTTGGATGATTCTTGTAGAAAACTAGTGCTTTTAATGACAATCAGAATAAAGAAACACTCAATGAGAAAAAAAATTCCACCCAAACCAAAATCCACAACAGTTTCTTCCTTGTTCAGAGATATTCTGTATAACTGTTTACACAATCCCTGCTTCCTTTCTGTCCAGCTTCCTAAGGATCTGAAGCATTTGAGCTAGAGGGACTATGAAGGCCACTTAACTCTTTTCTATGAACAGAAATTTGTAAGTATACTGTATACTGTATTGCATTTGACTGGGGTAAAGTTAAATTTATTCCTAGTATCTGGTATAGTGCTGTGCTTTGGATTTAGGATGTGAATATACTGATAGAATACTGATGTTTATCTTACACGTTGTAAAGGTGTTTTCAGCTTCTCATGCTGCCAATTGTCTGACAGACATCCACAAGCAGGTGGGAGAGGATGCAGTTGTGACAGCTGACCCAGACTGACTAAAGAGATGTTCCATTCTATGTGCTGTCAAGCTGAGCAAAAACATCTCTGAGCAGTTGGCCAGGGTATGGCAACCACTGCTCAAGGACTGAGCATCTGGCAGCCTGTGGCATGTAATTGCATTGTGCATCTCTGTTTTTCAGATTCTTTTATCATCATTTTTTTCTTCATTTTCTGTCCTGTTCAATTGTATTTATCTCAATTGCTTGTTTTTATTTTTATCCAGTTCCCTCCCCTATCCCACCATGAGGGTGTGAATGAATGGCCTTGTGTTTTTCAGCTGCCTGCCAGGTTAAAACACAGCATACACATGTGGAATTTTATCATGGATACAGCTAAATCAGCTCTCACCTCTTAAAAAGGCACCCAACTGCCTCTTTCCTTTGCATTATATTTGCATGCCCTACGTGTACATACATTTTATAGGGCATTTAATAGATCAGTCCTGGGTAAGTTTTCCACCTTTAAATTACCTGCCATCTTCTTATCCGAAGTACTATACCAAAAAGAAACCTTAAAACTAAAACCAAACCAAACTACACTAAAAACACAACGCCCAAACCCCAAAGAAAACAAATGTAAAATTAGTGAAAAAATACATTGGTAAAAGTCTATTACTAGATGTATTTATTTATTTATTTATCTATTTATTTAGGGAAAGTGTTTTCTTCCAGGATAACCCCACCTGTGCTTCTGTACTGATCTATTTTCTCTAAGTTGTGAGACCTTCATGATATGTCATGGCTCAAAGTGGCACAGCATCACTTGCAAAAATAAATGTTCATCTCTTGGGTGGATTGATTTTTGTTCTTGGCAGCTAGTCTGGTAACGATGGATTTCAAGACTCTTTTTGGACTTTGAGGGTTGCAGGTATGTTAATCTGTAAGGTCAAATGTGCATTTCCTGGTCTTTGTCTAATATGTTTTCAATGTAGACCACAATCTTTTATTTCTTTGTTTGACAAAAGCTTTGCAAGTCTTATTGCCAAAGTAAATGTCATTAATAGAAATGAAGTAGAATAATATTGTACTTTTGAGGAGATGGTCATTATAAATGTCTACAATACACTTGCCAGTTGAAGGATGATATATTGATTTATTTTCTAATTTCAGCTGTAAAACTGCAAGACAGCTGCCTGGGTTAGCATTTTCAGATTCAAGATGTATTCCCTCTATGAAAGAAATAGATTTTCTTATTCTCTCTGATGGAGCAAGTGTTCTGACTACATTAAAAGCATACTACAGCAGTTATAAATAGTTTATATTTATATCAACACTACTGTACATGTCTGTCTAAATTTAAATATGGTATATCAAGACAAAACCCCATCATGTATATTCAGGTTTGGATATTAGTCCCAAAAATGTGTATCCATTTTTTTTACTTTCCTAAGGTTAAATAGACAATATAAAATAGTGCATCACAGCAGTGTACCTGAAATAATTGTTAGAGTTTACAGAAGGGTTGTGCAAATAATTAGAATTCTCAACTTCAACAAAGGACTGTAGAACAGGACCTTTAAGACTCTGTTTTGGTTTCTAAAACAATTTTGCCATATGGATTTTGTCAAAAGTGTTGAATGGTGATTAATCATACCTAAATTTAACTCTAAAAAATAAGATATTTAATACATACTGCCTTTCTCTTCCAAGGAGAGGGACATATACTATGGACAGTAACTCATGCAGTCTTGGGCATGGGGAAATAAGTAAAGTAAATTACTTGAGTCTGTCGTAGTAAACATGGTTGCTGTTAGTGTTGCAGCCTACTTTTCATGGATTCTGACAAGAAGGAATAACAAAATGCTCTTCATTCTGTAGATAAGCCATAACTTGATAACTGTTTGTGATAAATTATCTTTGCAGGATGTATTAGCCAGGAGAAAAGAATAAATGTATCCATGCCTCATCTGTCCTTTAAATTCTGAACTCTTCCCGTTTTGGAAAAAGGAATTCTGCTTACTATAAAATCAATTCCTGCCATTCAGGGCCAATGACTGATGTCAAAAACTAGAAGTCTTATATTAAGTGGAATCCAAACTGTAGCAGCTGAAACAAATCTACTGAAAATTAGTCATTATTGTGTTAGTCTATGCTGGGTTCAAAGACACTCCCAGCAGAGCAGGAAATAATAGTTTGGCTTTGCTATTCCAGCTTCTGAGAAGCATTGATATTTCCTGTAATCCTGTTTTCCTTTTGCAAAAACATAAGTCTCTAAGTTAATGCATTGAAAATGCACTGTCATGGGAAAATGGGAGAGACTACAGGCCTGCAGAAATCCTAAAATAATATATTAATTGTTAGTTTGATTTTTAATGAAGAGATTAAAGGATAAAAGGTAAAATGTTGAATAAAGGTGTTATATACATTTATAAATTTAGTACCTCTTTCATCCATTTACATTTTTACCAGGTGTTGAACTAACATTTATTTGGTGCTTCTGCTCACACACATACACACATTTTGTTGAGAAAAGAATGACATAAATCAGAATTTCTTAGATATTTATATATAATTATTGTGACCTCACTGCTATTTCAGCTAATCTCACTCTAAGAACAGCCCATAATATTTTGTGTTCATTTCAAAGAAGGCAAAGGTCCTCCTAGACACATATAAAGATGTGGTTTCAGTTGCCAGAAGATGTGAGTCTTAGATAGCTGTTTTTCCATATGATATCATACCAAGAAACTCTGTTGTGCCTACATTATTGCGAGGACTGCAAAGGTTTTGCTGTTAGCTATAGTTCACAGGTGGGTTTGTAGCAACTCCCATATTTGTCTCAGTGTTTTGTACCAGATTTTGAAACAAACATTACAGTGAAAGACAAACAGAAATTTATTCTACTAACTACTGTTAATTAAATAAACAAACACACAAACAAGCACACACACAAACAATTCAATTAATAAAATTGTATCAGATTAAGAGCTTTGTCCTGAAGACACTGCTGTCTGTATTAGAATGTGTTTCCCCCAAGGCAACCGAGGTTCAACATAATTCTTGGATGATGGTTTTTCATCTATGGCAAGCCCGCCATTTTATAATTCTCAGGCTGAAGGTGTTTTCAATGCAAATGTTTTGTCATTCATCTGAACAGTGCATTCCATTGTCCCATTCTTATTCTCCAATGACCTGGTAACAGAACCAGCTGGTTCAGCCATCGCATTAGTCTGAAAGACTCCATAATATATGGAGTCTTTTTAATTATAATTATTTTAATTATATTAATTAATTATAATATTATATAATATTTACAATAAATATAATATTATATAATATTTAATTATATTTTAATTGAAATATATTTATTTTAATTCTGTTCTATGGAGTATTTTTAATTAAGTTGGGGTTTTTTTCTCTTTAGTTACCTGCCAAACACTGGACTCAGTTTTAACATCCTGCTCAGTATCTCCAAGATCCATGTGCTTTTCTAGGTGAAAACAATTCCCACTGACAATTGCAAGCTGAAAATGGAGCACAATTGTCAAATTATTTTTAGACCACTTCCCTGATGTTACTGCATATCTTTATGTCTGTTTTGCTTTCCTCTTCTTCTCTTTTCATATGAACATTTGGAGAAGATTTTGAAAGGAAATTTAAAATACTTTGTAGACTAAAACTTGAATTAGAAAGGAAATTAATGGGTTTTTGATCACCAAAACCAAGGCACTGATTTTCAAACAGAGAATTTAGACCCCTTCATTTAGAAACTACAGTTTTATCCTGTTAAAAAACGCTGCTGTAAGTCTCTCTTAACACTGGAATTGATGGTCTTAAAGTAGACCTCTTATACTCTTGACAACTTGCAATAAAAACTATAAAACAGTTCTGTAAAAACACAGTAACAGATCACTTTTAAAACCTCGGAAAACAACTAAAAAGAAAAATGGATTTTAAAAAACTCTTTCTTTTGAAAGTTACTTTTTTTTAGTCATAAGCTTATGTATAGGAGCTTCTGAGTGTGAGCCACACACACATAACCTTTCTCCATACTTCTGATTCTATGAAAGAACTACACTTCTCTCAAATTCTTATCACTGTGGCAGAGAGAACCTTACACCATGAAGAACGTTATGGGTAGCTACCAAATTCCCTAGACACCTGGACCTGGCAATTCCTTCTGCCTGTGTGCTGGAGCACATGTGGTCATGGCCGTTCTCCTGGCTTATGTTTTTGTTTGCACTTTTAACCAGTAGCAAGGCTGAGTGTTTATTCCAGACAAGAAGGGAAGGGAAGGGAAGGGAAGGGAAGGGAAGGGAAGGGAAGGGAAGGGAAGGGAAGGGAAGGGAAGGGAAGGGAAGGGAAGGGAAGGGAAGGGAAGGGAAGGGAAGGGAAGGGAAGGGAAGGGAAGGGAAGGGAAGGGAAGGGAAGGGAAGGGAAGGGAAGGGAAGGGAAGGGAAGGGAAGGGAAGGGAAGGGAAGGGAAGGGAAGATTAAAATCTTTCCTCGAAATGAATGGTAGTCTTATACTGAACCCACAATATATAGGATTAGAATTCACAAAGGCCAGTGGGTGAAAATTGATAAATTGATGCATAGTTATTGGTCCTCTAGCATCTGACTTTATAAGAAAAGGGCAGTAAACAGTCAAACAAAAAAATGATTAGGTTCAGTTTTAGCACAAGAGTCTGGATATTTTAAAGATGTTGCTTCCCATGGAGTAGCTTCTAGATTTTCCTAGAAGCTACTCTAAGGCATATAGAAGGCAGCAAGATGATTTGGGGCAGGCAGCACAGCTTCATTAAGGGCAAGTTTTGCCTGGCCAAGCCAGTGGCCTTCTACAATCGGGTGACTACCCAGTAGAAAAAGGGTGTGATTTATCAGATGTGATTTATCTGGACTTCTATAAAGCTTTTGACATGTTCCCCCTACCATATCCTTCTCTCCAAATTGGATAGAAATAAATTTGGTAGATGGACTGTTTGGAGGATTAGGAATTGGTTGGATAGACAAATCAAGACATAGTGGTCCATGACCTAATGTCCTCATGGAGATCAGTGAAAAGTGGTGTCCTTCAGGGGGACCAGTGCCATTCAATGTCCTCATCTGTAACATACACAGTGGGATTAAATGCACCTTCAGCAAACTTGCAGGTGACACCAAGGTGACTTGTGGGGTTGACATTCCTGAGAGACAGGATGCCATGCAGAAGGGCCTGGACAAGCTCAACAGGTGAGACCATGGGAATTTCATGTGATTCAACAAAGCTCTCTGCAGGATCAAAGCAAGGCCTGGCATCAGCCCAGACTGCGGTATGAAGGGAATGAGAGCAGCCCTCCTAAGAAGAATCGAGGTGTGCTGGGGAATGAGCTGCTGGACATGACCCAGCCATGTGCCCTTGCAACTTGGTAATTAAACATGCCCTGGGCTGCATCCAAAGCTCCATGGGCAGCAGGTGAGGAAGGGGATTCTGGCCCTCTGCTCTGCCAGCTCTGGTGTCCCTAGCACAGGAAGGGCATGGACCTGTTAGAGCTGGTCCAAAGGAGGGCCACAAAAATTGTTAGAGGGCTGGAGAATATCAACTTTTAAAGGAGGCTAGAGAATTGGGGTTGTACAGCCTGGAGAAGAGAAGGCAGTGGGGAGACCTTATTCTGGTTTTCAGTACTTAAAGGGGACCTACAAGAAAGAGGCAGACAGACTTTTTAACCAGGCATGTTGCAATAGACAAGGGGCAATGTTTTAGACTAAAAAAAAAAAAAAAAGATAGATTTAGACTGGATAGAATAAACAAATTTCACAATGAGGATGTTACCCCAAAAGGTGGTAGTCTCCATCTCTGGAAACATTTAAGGTCGGGTTTGATAGGACTCTGAGCAACCTGATATAGCTGAAGAACTCCTGGCTCACTGAAGGATTGCTGGACTAGGTGACCCTCAAAGATACCTTGCAACACAAGCTATTCTATGATTCTATGATTTTATGTCAGAGATTTTAGAATTTCCCTGTATTAACTCTCACCTGAAGTGGAATGGGTATTTTTGCAAAAAAGTAAAAAAAAAATATATTATAATAATAAATAAGTAAATAAATACATACATACATACATACATACATACGATTATGATAATAATAATAATAACAACAGCAGCAGCAACAATAATAATATAGTGGTTTAAGTAACCATTCAGACTTTTAAACTACTTAAGTGGACATTTACTCCCTTTTGAACCTTAAAATTAAGTTAGAAATTACAATTGCATTTTTTTTTTCCACTGGGTATTAGCAGGCTTTTTCTCTGGTTGACAGGAAAGCTCCTGATGCTACAAGGATAATAAGCTAAGAACAAAGTGAAATTTGTATGTACATAATACATCTTTTGGTAATGTAAAACCAGCACAAATTTTTCCATTAGAAAATGTTGTGTACTCTCTGGTAAGTGCATTTTTAAGAATTGGGTCAGAGTTCATCGACAAACTTATTATTTGAAGTAGTTGGACTTGCAAAGGTAAGCTGGAGGTAAACAAGCTCCAGTCAGCTGGAGCTTGTTTTTGGAGGCAAAACTTAGGAAATAATTCAGCTGATAGATACCACGAGACAAAAATCCAATCCATCACACATAAAGTCTGTTAGCACACCATGGCTAAAGAAGTTTTAAAAATTCATTCTTCTCACCAAGCAGATAACAGTTGAAGAGCAGATTTATTGATTAAGAAGGTGACAGTCACTTTCCAGATTATAATGTCATTCTAGTCAGTATTGCAATACTGATTTCCAAAGGAGATTCTAAGGAAACAGAAACATCTAGGAAAATCTATTTCAGATATGAAAAGGATTTAAAAAAGAATGCATTCTAATCAATATTTAGTCATCTGGTAATATCAGATATGCAAAGCTTTAAAAAATAGCCTTCTAGCTCTATTGAAAATTGGTATCAAGGACAACATTCCTTCAGATGCTTTGTTTGTGCTTCAGCACTTTACATAAAGATATATTCCTTTTTATCAGTATACAGTAAAAGGGTTGTAAAGTGTGAATTTTGCATTTCTGTCTATTTTCACATTATCTAGTGAATGGTTTTGATTATAGTGGTCAAAGTGTTTAGATGATTGTCATTTTTTCATTCTATAACTTATCACAAATTCAAAGGTCTTTCTGGACAAAGCATTATGCTTTCTGACATAAGTATAAAGCCTGAGAAGCCCAGTTTGAGATACAATGTATCAATTCACAATAACAAAAGTAGGCCTTAGTCCTTACCCTCCACCACTTCTGTGTGGTTTGAATGGTTCACTACAAGTATAATATACTTACATTTGTAAAATTAAAGAAATACTTCCGATTTCAAATGGTCTGAACTGGAAATATTTCTAACTTTGACTGAAATAATAACTGGTAACAGGTTTGTCCTTATGACCTATTTTATTAACCATTTTCTTAAATAATTTTAAAGAAATATACAAATTTTTAGAAATTTTAATTTTCAGTTTTGCAGATTTCTTTACCCAAGGATAAACATACTCCCTTTCACTTTTTATTTCAGTTGGACCTGATCAGGCCGAAGAAGTAAAAACATTTATACTCAAAATTTTCATTAACATTTAAATTAAATCATTAAAATATGGACATGCTCATTTTTGGCCTCAAAAACAAGAACTTTTTCTAGGGTCTGAAAAATCAAACATTAAAATATTATAACACAACTTAAAATAGGGAACAGTTATGCCACAGCAGCACATTTATTTCAGTAGCTGAAGTAAAGAACAGAGACTTAGCTGAGATAAAATAAGCAAAAGTTGCATGCTTAGGTGGGCCTGAGAGAAGAAATATTTCTCTATTTTACTTCTGAGGACAGAAAAATCGTAGTAATTTTATTCAAAGTGGGGAAAGATAACACTAAAAGTTCTGAGACAGGCCTTCCTCAGGTTTAATTTCTGCAGTCCTTAATGACATTTTAAAATACAAATTTTCTTTAAAATGCTTTACTTGTAAACTTTTGATGTGTAGGAGAAATACAATATTTTCACCTTTAGCCAACTGATGAAACAGAAATTTATGAGCCAAGTAAAATCTACAAGGGTTTTCATATTAAAATTTAATTAGTTTTGTAGGTTAAAAAATAAAAGAAAATTAAAAAGAAAAAAGCAGCCTCCATTGGCATGATTTCGAGAATCATTTCGGATGCATAATTTGTATTTCAGACTGGGAATTAGCTTTTTATATTTTAGACTATACATTGTATTTTGAATGTAACACACTGACAAAATCCTTGTATACCTAGTACTTAACCAGATCGGAGAGTCCTTGTTTAATTTAACAAAGCCCCCTATGAATATTACTCTCAACAACCCCTGCAGTGCTACAGCTTTGGGGAAGAGTGTCTGCAATGTGGCACAGTGGAAAAGGACCTGGGGGTGCTGGTCCACAGCAGTTGAACACAAGCCAGTGTGTGCCCAGGTTGCCAAGAAGGCCAATGGCATCCTGGCCTGTACCAGCAATAGTGTGTCCAGCAGGACCAGGGCAAGACACAGTGCCTGTACTTGGCATTTAGAGGCCACACCTCAAGTCCTGTGCCCAGTTTTGGGGCCCTCATGACAAGAAAGACATTGAGGTGCTGGAGAAAGTCCACCAACAGAGGTGGTGAAAGGTCTGGAGCACGGGTCATATGAGGAGCAGCTGAGGGAGCTGGGGATGCTTAGCCTGGAGAAAAGGAGGCTCAGGGGAGACCTTATCACTCTGCAACTCTCTGAAAGGAGGTTGTAACTGGGTGGAGGCAGTGTCTTCTCCCAGGTAACAAGTGATGGCACAAGATTAAATGTCCTCAAGCTGTGCTAAGGGAGGTTCAGCTTAGTCACTAGGAAGAATTCCTTCACTGAAAGGCTTGCCAACAATTGGAACAAACTGCCCAGGGATCACTATCCCTGGAGGTGTTCAAGAAATGACTGGATGTGACACTAAGTGGAGGTGATCAGTCAAAGGTTGTAACCAATGATCTTGTTTTGTGCAACTTGTATTTTTTATGTCATGTCTCCATTACTTTCTTCAAAGTAATCCTAAAATTCTGTTGTGCTTAAACCCATAAATTCTCTCAGATTTTTTAAATCTTTCATTATATATATACAGATAATTGCTTTTCAGTATATAAATTTTATTTCATGTATTTTAGCAGATATTACTGTGTTTTTCTTAAAGCATTATATTAAAAATCCTTATTTCTACTTCCATTTTTGATACTTATTGTTGTAAGGCAGTTAGGAAAATGGTATCAAATTATTTTAGCTTGATTCATTCTTTATCAGTTTTATTACTTATTCTTTATCAAGCTCACTCTTGCCAATCTGTTTCTCAGGTTTGCTTTGTATATCCTGAAGGTTTCATATTTATCACACACTGCCTATGAGACCTTCTTGGTATTTAGCAATAAAAGGTTCCATTATCAGTTGCTTATAGGTTTTTCAATAATTTAACTCTCCAGGCTGATATTCTTTATGCTCCCTTCAAAATTAATATGAAAATAAATTCCAAACTAGGTTAATTTGGCATGCTAACTATGTGGAAAATAATAACATTTGGTGATGAGCAATATTTCATAAATTGCAGGGAAAAGAGGAAGATTAATTCATATATTTTTACACTCTATAGGAATGCCATTTGGTATCAAAAACATTTTTAAATGGTAAAAAATATAATCAAATTTATCAGTTTTGAAACACGCCAACAAAGTTATAGCCACAGCCTTAGAAATCCTACAGAAGAGGAATGAACAAAAGCAAGTCTTCATCCTGAGAAGTTTGAGATGATATATGCAACCTTTCATTTTAATGTAGTATGTTTCTGTAAGTGTACATGTCTGTGTGGGATATGGAATGGCAGTATCAGGAAATCCACTGCTTTGGAGCTGGCTAAAAAAGAGCACATTTCTAGAGAAAGACAATCTGAATGCACTTGCCGTGCAAGTTTTATCTTCCTTCTTTGCCTGCTGTAAGTTGAGACAGTTACAGGATCTGTTCTGTAACAGAATGCCCTGCTTGATGTTTAAGAGTAGGGCTAAGGAAAGCTTGGAAAAATCTGATTTTGTTTTAGTGTTACCATTCTGGGTACTGACCATAGGCTAGCCAGTAGTGAAGAATGATGTGTTATTCCTGAGGTGTTTCTGCAAATATATCACAAACATTAAGATTTTAATTTTGACTACTCTGTTAATGTTCCTGTATGTTACATTTGGTCTCTTGTTCTTTTTCTATTTTCTCTTGTCATCTTGCTCTTTTCTTCTAGGAAACTTCATCTGTTTATTTCATCCATATACACGACATCAGTCAAAATGAAGTGATACAGTTCATGCACACCCAAATAGATCTCCTCCATCACTAATTCAAAAACGTATTAATGCTTTCTAGAATACAGCTCCATCTTTTTTTAATCAATTTATGCTCTGTGTAGAGAATGATCTGTGGTATTGCTCTTTGTCTAACAGAATTTGTTTCGCCACTTAGGATGTTTTATTTGAGAAAAGCTTGAAACAGGAAAAGCTGTAAAAAAAGGACAGGGAAACAAGGTTTATAAATTAGTTCCACTACAAAACTAGATACTTCAGGAGAATAAGATATATAGCAAATCATAAGTGTTAGGAGGAGGTTTAAGAATGTGAAATATTTGTTGATTGCCACTATTTAGAATTATGAAAGCTTCTCCAGAAATAATATGAGTCATCCAGCCTTAATACTTTTACTGGGACAATATCTCTTACTGTTTTTCATGGAAAGCTTTTCCATGTGGGAAACTGCAGAGGTAACTTCAGTGAGAAGATGCCATAACTTGTCTCCATGTTGGACAGAGACAGTTCCAGCCAGGGACAAGATGAACCTGATGCTGATGCTGACCAGAGCTGAGCCAGTCAGAAGCATTCATAGTGTCTGTATGATTTAAGAAAGTATTAAATAGCTCTGCAGCAACTGAGAGAGAAAGAGAGAATATGTTAGATAAAAAAACACTTAAGACACCAAGATCAGTGTAGAAAGAGGGGGAGGGACAGCTCCAGGTACCAGAGCAGACACTGCAGCCCATGATAGCACAGGTTGCCCTGCTGCTGACCATGAAGGACTCCATGCTGAAGCAGGTTGTATCCTGAAGGAACGTGTTACCCCATGGAAAGCTTGCATAGGAACTGGCTTCTGACAGGACCTGTGGTCCCATGGAGAGGAGTCCATGCCAGGGCAGGTTTCCTGACAGGACCCACTGTTGCAGCTGAGATAGTTCCTAGTAAAGTCCAGGGTAAGGAAGCAAAAAGAGCCTTTGCATGGTAACCACAGATGTTCCATTCAGCTGTGTGGTAAGATTTTCAGGTCCAAAAAGCAGGAGGAGTCTTGGGGAGAGTCCAGGTTTCTGCGTATCGAGAGGTAGGGGCTGAACAGGGGCAGAACAAAGATGAGGGCCGGTGGGGGAATAGGGAGGGAGTGGCTGAGGGACATAGGAACAAGAGAAGGAGCCAATGGGATCTGACAGATTTTGAGGGAAGCTTCTTGTGTCTCTCTAACCCAGGGAATGCCTCTCAGGGTCTCCATAACCTGCACTGGAGCAGTCAGTTCCTGAAGAACTGTACACCATGGAAAGAACCCACACTGGAGCAGTTCCCAAAGAACTGAAGCCCATGGAAAGGATTCATGTTGGAGAAAGCCATGAAGGACTGTCTCACATGGGAGAGACTCCATATTGGAACAGGGGAAGAATATGAGAAGAATGGAGCAGCAAAAACATGTGATGAACTAACTGCAATGGCCAACCTGTTCCTACTGCTGCTTAGAGGAAGGAGGTAGAAAACTCAAGAAGGAAGTTGAACCTATGAAGAAGGCAGGGTGCAATTTTAAAAAAAAATTTGTTCTTATTTCTCCATAGATTATTCTGTTTGACTGGTAAGAAATTTATTTCCCCAAGCCAATTTTGCCTATGATGGTAATTGCTAAGGGCTCTCCCTGTCCTTACCTTGACCCACAAATATTTCATCATTTTTCTCCTCCATTCTGTTGAGGAGAGGATGTGATAGGGTGGGATGATGGACACCTGGAGGTCAGTGAAGGTCAATCCACAACCCTCCCTGTCTGCGACCCTCCCTCTCTTCTTTCCTATACTGAAGATTAAAGAAGTTCCTTTCCTCTCCTCTGACACTCCTCAGCCCCATATAAAGGGACACATAAAACAGAATAAAGGTGTGAAGTTCTTAGAAGTTTTAGCTGTTTCTTTAAAAACAAGAATCAGAGATTTTACAAAATCAAATACCTCCTTCTTGGACACATTTCTGATCTTGTATTTTCAGTTGATGTGAAGATCACAGCTGGTTCCTGGAGACTATAATTTCCTTTCGCTTGTTCTTTTCAGTTTCAAAACTTAATTGCCTACAGAACACAAGGCTGGGTGAGGGGGTGGGGAAGAGAAGGCTGCAGAAAAAAATGAGGGGACAAAAAAAAAGAATAAAAGAAGAAAAAGAAACTTGACTTAATTTAAATATAATCTTAAGAAATCAATGCCAGGAAAAAAAAAATCACAGGTTTGGTATTCTGAAGTTAGCAAATATCATAATTAGCATCACTATTCATCTTCATCTAAATTCTTAATTCAGTGTTTTCATAAATTTTGGAAAACTCTGTAGTAATATGGATAAATTTTAATAAGACCACTTTCTTGCCTGGCCAAATATAGCAGTTATTTTCAAGTCAGAAGTCAGCCAATATAATATGCACTCACAAGACAACCATTTGGCAGGAACCTGAGCGCCTTTCCAAAGCTTACTGGCCCTGATCATCTCCCTGGGACTTTTATTTTTCTTTAATGAATGGATAGGTTTGAACATAGCAAGCATATGCTGTAATCTGGACTGTGCCCAGTCCTGCTTTCTGCTGTCCGAGCTGATCTTCCAAAACGGATCTTGGATCAGGGCTATAGGTCACACTGTTTTCAGTCTCTGGACCTGCCTGATGCATGGCCCCAACACATGGTTCATTTCCTTGCCCTCTGTGAATATAGGTAGAACTTGTCACCATCACCAACCTGGTACAGCTCAGATCACACAGAACTGTGCCCAGGACCCTGCCCTGCCTGTCACCCTTTGCTCCTTGTGCATCTCCCTCATGGACCAGTCATGCTCCTGCTGCTCCCTTTAAATGAAGTTGGTTTCAATGCTTATTTTTGTATCTTTTTCATGCATCTTATTATGCCTGTAATATAGAATTATAAATCCCAAGTTATACTGAAATATCAACATAACACTCATGCATGTGAACATATATGCTTCTATGGCACTGTTATGAAGGAAGAAGGGTGTAGGAAGACTTTTTCTCAAGGGTTCAGGAAGAAAAACCTCTAGAAGGCTTCAGAAAAACTTTTCTTTATACAATGCTCAATAATTAAAATTTTAACTTTGAACAAAAACGTTATCTCCTGACGTCTACTATGAAATTATTGCAACTTGATTTTTCAAAGAACTTAGGACTACATAGAATCATGTAATCATTTAGGTTGGAAAAGATCTTTTGAGATCATTAAGTCTAAAGAGTAATCTAACACTGTTAAGTCCATTACTAAACCATATCCCTGACATCACATCTAAACACGAATCTTCACATCTGCACTATTTCATAGTTTCAAAGTATGCTTCCTTTTAATATGAAGCTATGGATTCTTATCATGTCTACCTATCAGACTTTTAATTCATAGACTGTATACTCAAAAAGGGCACAAAAATATAATAAAAGCTAATTCAGGTACAAAGAAGTACTGGAGGATTTGCTTCTGAGGAAGCTTCTGTTTCCCAATGTCTTCTTGCTAGTGTTACTTAATTCTACCCATGCTTTTTGGGCTGAATAGATAATATTTTGGCCTGTCAAACTTTTAATCTCAGCAAAATAAATGGAGTGAATAATTGGTAATGCAACTTTAACACCTATTGCATGTTTATCTGTCAGTGAAAAAAATGCAAAAAGAGAATCTTTAGCTGTTCTCTGACTGCATCACACTATGTTAAATATTCCGAAAGAGTTAAAAAGGAGCAGCTCTCATCAACACAAGACCCAAGGAAGATTTTATAGCAGTGTGCCAAGACATTACTTAAAATCTATTTAACATCTTAGACAGGAACTTGGACAGTGGGACTGAGGGCACCCTCAGCAAGTGCACAAATACCACCAAGCTGTGTGATGCAGTAACACACTGAGGAAGGATGCCATCTAGAGAGACCTGGACAAGCTGAAAAATTGGGCTCATGACAACCTCATGAAGTTCAACAAGGCCACATGTAAGGTCCTCCTCCTGGATTAGGACAATTCTAAGTACAAATGCAGGTTGGGTGAAGAACAGATTGAGAGCAGCCCCTGAGGAGAAGGATATGGAGCTGTTGGTGGGAAAGAAATTCTACCTGAGCTGGCAACGGGTACTCACAGCCCAGAAAGACAGTCCAACCTTTGGCTGTATCAAAAGAAGCATGGCCAGCAGGCTGAGGTAGGTGATTCTACCCCTCTTCTCTGGTGAGACCCCACCTGGAGTTCTGCATCCAGGTCTGGGGCACCTGAACACTAGAAGGACACAGATCCATTGGGGCAAGTCCCAGGAAGAGCTTTGAAGATGATCAAAGGGTTGGAGCATCTCTCCTGTGGAGACAGGCTGAGAGAGTTGGGGCTGTTCAGCCTGGAGAAGAGAAGGGCCAGAGGAGGCCTTATGGCACCTTCCAGTAGCTTAAGGGAGTCTAGAGGAGAGCTGGAGAGGGACTTTTCACAAAACATTAGTAGTAGTGCAGCAAGAGGATGAGGGGTTATGGCATCAATCTGAAAAGAGGACAGGTTTTCATTATATATAAGGAAGAAATTATTTACAGTCAGGGTAGTGAGGCACTCAATCAGCTTGCCCATAGAAGCTGTGAATGCCCAATCCCTGGAAATGTTCAAGACAAGATTCAATGGAGCTTTGAGCAATTTGGTCTAGCGAAAAGTGTCCTTGCCAATGGCAGGGGATTTGGAACTAGGAGAAATTTAATTTGTTTTTCCCAACAAAAACCATTCTATGATTCAATGATCTACCACAGTATGATCTTGTCCTGACATGATTTTCAGTCTTCTGCCTTGAAAGTTTCAAGACCCAGCAAGATAAAGCCCTGAACATCCTTGTCTAATCTCATAAATAACCCTGCTTTAAGCAGGAGTTTGAGCTGGAGACATCCTGAGGTATTTTCTAACCTAAATTATTATCTGATTTTATAATACTAAAAAGAAGTCCAAACCACCATGAAAGAGCAATTAAAAAGCAAGGTATATTTAGAAAGAAAAAATAGCTGGCAGGGAGTTTTTTCCACCTCCTCCTCTGTAATGCAGTTATCTGATTTATTTTTTTTTTCCCCAAAATGCTCCAAGTACTGTCACATCTAGTATTTTCTGGACTGTGAGTGGGAGAGCCATGGAAACTAGACTTAAGTGCATTTTGAAGCAATTAACCTGTTAGAACATTTTGTACTGATGATTTTTGTGGCCAGAACGAAACAAATATAACCTTAAAATCCACAAAACATGCAAGATGAATGATCCACATGAACATTTTAATGTTACCTTTATTTTGAATACTATTTTCTTCCTATTTCATGACCTAATGCCATTTAAAAAGCATTGCCTTTCTTGAAATTACTCAGGTATGTGTTGATATTGCCTGTTTAATAATCACAACAAAGTACAATGAAGGAAAACATATTTACACTTTTTGTATTAGATGTGTAATAATGAGGCACTGATTAATCAATTGCTTAATTTTAGCTATTTAGAAGCAAGTACCTTCCTGTAGCTGAAGAATACAAAAGAATATCACAGAGAAGAATAGGATGTTTTTTAATATCAGGTTATTAAAACTTTTGCAATTTTGCCCACATTCAATTTATAAAACATTTCTTTGAATGTGTACCTGAACCTTGGCTTTACCTTTACTTATTTTGTTGGCAGAGATCATTATAACCAACAATAAATAACCAACATTATTTATTCTCATCTGCTGAGAGGTCCTTCAGCTTCATTCCCTTTGCTCATCTACTGCAATTGCTGTGCAACACCAATCTTTTTTCTCTGAGCCACTTGAACAGGACTGAAAGAAAGCACAAATCTGTATTTGTTAGCAGGTACAGCTGTTTTGTCCTTTTTTTTTCTCCTCAGACACAAAGTCATCTCAATACTTACGCTAGTCAACACAAAAATTTTTAGATGTCAGAGAAAAATGTAAAATTAAACATAAGAAAGATTTTTTTTTAATTTATGCATGCTTTCTTCAAAGAGTCAGTTTTCCCTTTTTCTCAGTAAAAAATAGAAACTGCTTTCCTTTCCCAACAGCAGTGTTTTCCCACTACTTATTTTGCTGTATGTGCCCTAACTCCCTAGGCACACTTACTTTTACAATCTGACTTTTCATGTGTAGCTGCACCCCTGTATGACTAAGATATGCATTCATGTTCCACATACCTATTTTTACCAGTTATCTATACTTGCAATAGTTTTTCAAACTCATCTCTTTCCCTTAAGAGTAGCGTATTGAAGGGACAAGCTTCTTAATAGCAATTTACGGTTCCTTTCCAAAAGCCTAACAACCAATCTTTTGTGATCCCATTTCACAGATCTGCGTGCAGTCCTCACGACCTTGCTAGTATTTGTTTTCTCCTCTACACAGACATTTTCTTTAACACTAGCTGTCACCACTGTAAGTTCTATTAAATTTGTTATGGAACATAAATTAGTCAAAGAAATCCTGAACCTCTGTCATCGTCTTGATGGCCACTTCTCCTTCCCATTCCCATTCCAGTTCATAAATATATTTTCTGTATATTCTCACAAGCCTGCAGGAATGGGAAGCAGCGGCTTTTGCTGATCCATGGTCTATTGACCATAATGTCACAGCCAGAGTATGGGTGCCCTTTCAGTTAAAGCAGAGTTTAGTCTCTTGTGGGAGTATGTGCAGTGGGACATTCGTAGGCAATGCCGTGTGCTCCATTTCTGATGCAGATGGCCACAGCTTCACAGAACATGCATAAACCATGGTATGTGTGCTTGACAAATTCTGAAGTACTTATTCTATCTCTCTGCCTAGGACTGTGATCACAATAAGACCATTTTACTCTGTCAAAAACCAAAGAAAACTAAATCAAGGAGAAAACCCAAAGAATAAAGGTAAAAATGCAGACACTGACAAAGAAACCATGCATTCTGTGATATATAGGCTACAATACGGTTAATCCGGTAACACCAAACTACAAACCTGAAAGTGAGGAAACAATGCAAAGATGTGGAAAGTTGCCAGTGTGGCTGGACAGCTTGATATGACATCAGTGAGGTCAAGCATCAATTTTGCAACAGCGGCACTTCCTTGATGAGAAAATCTATCTACTGCTTGCATGTGCTTTCAGGTAGCAGAGATTACTGATGTCTTTTACCTTTAGCTATTGAGCCACATGTAAACAGTATGTAAGAAATGTCAAGTCATAACTGCATTTGTCTTTGTAGTGATGTAGTATTTGTTTGGTGGGTTTTTTTCCCTGTATTCTGAAGTATTTGCACTATTGGACTGTAGCAGTTAGAATGTCTTCCTTAAACTTCTCTGGAAGAAGGGAGTGTGGAAGATTCAGGCACTGAAAAATTACAAGCTGTAGAAAAATATATTGAATACAAAATTCCCTAGGTTATTTCTGGGATTGAGTATACATTCCTTAGTTCACAAACATTGTGCTGTTTTAAAACGTATTTTATTATGATATTTTTTTTATTTGATGTCTGATCTTTAAAGCTATTACATTTTTTTTCCATCATTTGTATAGAAAATACAATTTCTAATAATGAATATTCATTTTTGTTACCTACAGAAGAATTTAATTCTCCTTATAGAACTTTACCACTAGTGAAACTTACATTAACAATATGCATATTTTTAATGACCAAAGAAAACATGTTTAGGGATTTTTTAAAATGTTTTTTCAGGCACATGAGTTTAAAGAGAATTTTGAACATGTCAAGAACATAATTTTCCTGTGGCTTGATACATATAAAGAGCATAAAAATGAAGTATCTGGGTACATATACTAATGAAATTGATCCTGCTTAAAGCTCATGTACATTGCCAAACTCCAGTATAAAATATTATATATAACTTAATTGGGGCACTAAAAAATGCTTTCAAACCATGTCAAATATTGTTGGCAGCAAACTCTCACTATGAACAACCAAGTCAAATTTAGCCCTACTGGAACCTCATGAGGTTGTATGAGATGGTTGTTGTATAAGTAGTAAAAGAAAACCAGGTTAGAGATTATACTAACTTCTGAGTAACCAAAAATAATAAGACTGTGAATTTTACAAATAATTTGCATTTATATAAAACAGGGTATAGAGGAGCAAAATTCAGTAACTCTGTGTTGTTAGGAATTGAAAACAACAAGGATTTAATTTCAGGTTTTTTGTAGATATTATGTTCTTCTACAGATACCAATTCTTTTCATGCATGGACAAGCATTTCATAAAATTTACATAAAATTTGCATAAGAATGATTTAAAGATAAAAAATAACATTCATTAATGAATTCTAGAGTATTTTCTCTGACACCCTCTGGGAGCTACTCCTACTTCTTTTTCCCCCCCATCTCTTCATATCCAGCACATTAAAAAAAACCCCACACACACAAAGAAGCCCCAAACCAAAACAAAAACCCCACACTAATCTTATGCTAGCACTTAATAATTCTTTAAAATATGATATTCCCAGGAAAATCATGCAGGCTTTTATGCTTGTTCCATTAGAAAAATAACATGAATCCCTGCCATCTCTGAGATACAGATAATACAGAAGAAAAGTATGTAATTTCCATATGCATTCTCTTCTCTATTGTGTTTATACATGCACATTCACATAAATGAATTTATTTATATATGCCAATACAGATTAAATTTACTTAATTAGATTATATAAAAATCCAAATGCCAGTAACATTGCTGACAAATTTTAGAATATGAGATACCAACCCTTTTGGCATTTGTCTTAGTCAACATTGAACATCAGAAGAAATTTTTAGTACCTTACTTCAAGAGAATTAAAAATTTTTAATATTTTTATAACACTTCCAAAATGGTGCATGCTGGGAGAACAGGTGAAATATGGACTCTCCTATATTGCAACACCTTGATGAATTAATAATATTATTTAATTTTGAAAACTTGATTTACAAAGCTCTATTATGAAATATTACACCAACATTTAAGTAGTAATAGAGGATGGCTTTCAAAGAGTTTTCTAAATTCTACTAAGTTAATGCTACAACTGCAAAAGCATATGAGCTCAAAAACTTATGAGTAATATGAGAAACTTTATATCCAGACAAAACTTCCTATAAAGTCCTTTGAAAGAACTGTGATATTAAAATAGGAAGTCTAACCAGGTGATTTTAATACAGCTCACAAATCCATAGTTAGAGCCTGAATTCTTGAATTAAAGCATGAATTCTATCAATTGCTCTTTGTAATTTTGTAATGAGCAGTAGTTGCAAACTTGGCTTGTTATGTTCTCGTAAACATAAGTGCACAGAAGAAATATTTACAATTTATAGAATACAAAATATCAGATTACAGTCTGAAGAAAGTCTGGAGTTCATATTTTTGACAGGTGTCTTTGGCTTATTATCTTGTCTCTCTTTCCAGGATATTTATGCAGTTTCCCTAAGATCTAAAAAGATAAGATGCAAAAAGTACAACATACTTTCAAGCTGCAATGCTCATATCAAACTCTACTTTGATTACTTTCCAATATGTTATGTCAGCTGTCCTGGATAAAAAAGACCTCTTGCAACTGAATTAATTATAATTCTAGAAATGGTTCCTTACTAGACAAACCACAAAACTTGTTACGGTTATTCCAATTAGTTTAATGGGCATAAATGGAAAAGTTCAACAGCATATAACACATCATATTTTTGATATTGTGAAAAAATATGTCCCATTGGAAGCATTAAGTTATTTTACTGTAAAAAGTTTTGAATCAGCACAAAATATATATAAATATATCATAGGCAACATTATTTAAGATAAATTTTTGCATTAGTATTCTCATGATAAGTGTCTTCAGGGAGGTTCCTTCACTGGAGTTATTAGCTGTTAGAGAGGATCCTTATGAAAAGTCTGAAGAAATTCAGTATCAGTAGAAAATGTTCTTAAAAAATATTAAAGACCTAATATCAGGATTAGATTGCAATCTTCAACACGTACTACTCAGGATCTGCACTGAAGACAAAGATTCTTACATCTAATATATGTGCTGATAAGTTCAATGTTTAAATATTTTTGTGTTGTCATCTGTCAATTCATTTATTCTTTTTATTCTTTCTTTGGGTTTTTGATGGGATAGAATTAATTTGCTTCATAGCTACGTTTTGGTTTTGTGCTGTAAACTGTGTTGATAGCACAGTGCTTATGCAGAGCCAAGGCCTTTTCTGCTCATCCCACTGCTCAACCAAGTGAGCGTGCTGGGTGTGCACAGAAGGCTGGGAGGTGGCACAGTCAGGACACCTGACCCCCAGTAACCAAATGAACTTTCCGTAATGTATGGCATCATGCCCAGCACAAAAGATAGATGGGGGCTTGCCAGGGAGGCCACTGCTTAGGGACTGGCTGATCATGATTTTCTTGATGGTGAGCAATTATTGTCATTTGCATTCCTTGTCTTTCTTAAGATTTATTTCTCTCCTTTTGCTATTTCCCTTTTCTTTACAATGTATTATTATTTTAATTCCCCCCGCCACCACTCCCACCCAACCCCGAGCTATTAAACTCTTTTTATGTCAGCCCATGAGCTTCCTCACTTTTGCAATTCTGATTCTGCACAGTCTCACAGGGGAGGGGAGAAAGTGAGTGAACAGCTCTGTGGTGCTTAGTTGCTGACTGTGATTAAACCATGACATGTAGTTATGTATTTTCTTTTATTTCTCATCTGACACATGAAAGAACAGTGTATCATTGCTATTCTCCATTTTAATTAAGAAATAAATGAGAGAGGAGATAGAAAACATATATAATAAAATATAACAAAAAAGAGTTAAAATAGGAAATACAATTAACATGATACATCAAAAATTTCAACATTTATTTAAAATTATGAAATATGTGCCCAAATTTCTAAAAATGTTACTGAAACTTCTCTAGTGTATTTCTGGCACCAAGATGATTTTTATCAATAGAGTGGCAGGTAGTTTTCTGTGTATCCCCACCTATTCCATAACAATTAAGAAAGATAAGATGGACATAATCATATCATAAGAGTATTATTGAGGGTGACCAAAGTACAAAAATGTCAGTAGTTGAGAGATGGAACTAAAAACATAGGTGACAGAAAGCAAAAAGTCTACTGAAATTTTAATTTAAAGTTCTGGTGACTATCTCCAGTATATATTTCAGAGCAGAACAGCTGCTAACCATTCCTCTGGGATGGCCAAATATTACAAAATTATCTGTAGAAAGTACTTGTGAAAAAATAGTCCTTTGAATCCTTTTTGACTTGCATCCAAATACTGTTGGAGTCATTAGAGCTGTGTAACTTGCCACTGATTCATGCTGCCTAACCACTCAGGTGTGCACTTCTGCAATCACATTTATGTGCATCTGTGTTATATAGGTCCTGTGTTATATCTGGAACTAGTAATGCCGTTCTAAGTGATTTCTCAAAATCAATATGAAATAGAGGCTCAATTGTTCTCTGAAGTGTGAGTTAACTATTTAATCTAGAAGACTGAATAAAATTAAAGGTTTAAAAACTAAGTAAATGAAAAATATGCAATATGTTGAAAGTGAAGACCATCATATATTAATAGAAAACCTCTTGAAGTTCTCATTATCATTTTACAATTTTGCAAAAGCAGATAAATTCTTATTTCCACAGATTATGAAACCCTATATTATTACATTTATCTTGGGTTTTGCTTTTATTTTAATTTTTTTTAACAAGAAATATTTCTGCAGAGGTAACTTATGCATATAAGTGACTGTGACCATAGATTGCCCATCAGTTCCAGAAAAAACAGCCTGCAGCGTAAAAGTCTTTGTTAGAAACAAATAAATCCCCTGATTAAATCCATAGCCTAAGGTTAAGACAAGTGGTTTGGCTTCATAGCAGGATTCTTCTGTGATCTATTCCTATTTGTTTTTTATAACTCTTCCCAATCAGCAAAATGTGGACAGCAGTTTTTCACAGAGGTGATTGCATCTACTAAATTTATAGAGAAACAGAAAATGCCATCTGTATTCTGAGTAACTGCACTGGGTTTCTATACTAGATAAGCCAGAGATCAACACACTTCTAAGTAGATACTGCTATTTTTAAATTTATCTTAATTATTTCTAAAACATGGACCATAAGTTTTTACAAAATGTTTAAGGTGAAAGAGTGCCTTCTGGCAAGATGTTAAGGAGGTAATTGCCATCAAATTTGTGAGACACTTAGACCATGCTTAGACCATGATCCAGGGAATTATGTAAAAACAGATAGGTTAGACTCAAGGTTTTTTTTTAATTCAGTGATTGTTGAGGAAAACAGACAATATTATCTTACTGGAATCCAAATGAAAACATTGAGAAAAAACTACATTAAATTAGTTCAAAGAACTAGGGATGTGGGGAGACTAATGAGCATGTTCAGAAAGATATATAGACTTTAATTTAAACAAAGTAGCATAAATTAGATTTTCAAATTGAGAATGTTGATTCTAAAGCTACTTTTATTTTTTTAAGATAATCTAATAGTAAACAAGAGAACATATATCTGGAAACAAATTTTCAGGACTTAGTAATTTTATGAAATAAACAATTGATTTTCAGTAGAAAAATAGACTATATGACGTTTTACTATTATTTTTCTGTTAAAGCTATCAGTTCAAAGTTACACTTGTCACTTACTTTTCCTTCCCAAAAGAATCCATCTTCATTCCCCAAGGATAAGGAAAAACAGATATCAGAACTCAAACACTTTTTTTTTTCCTTGCAAATCCATACACATCCATCTGTAGGCCTAACACTCCTTTGGAAAACACTCTACTTTGGAAAAGTAGAATTCTTCAGACAAAAAAAGGGGCTGATTTTTTTGACAGAATTCAGAGCTATGTGGAATTTCTTGAACTTGCACAGAAGCAGTAAAGTAGAATTTATTCTCAGTCATTCTCAGCGCTCCTCTCTACACTTGCTGGTCTCTATCCCACCCTAGGAGGCTCTGAATCTTCACCTGCCCTTGCACACTCTCACAATATATGCCATAGCTTTGATATCCTCAGCTTCATTCCATAAAAACTGACTTAATTGAGCATCCATTTCTCTGTGCTTTATTTTGGACTAGAGGGCCTTCCCTTGAACAGAGAGCATTTTTCCTGCTTTGGCTGTTGGCCTGAGGGTCAGATGTCTCCTCCTGATGCACATACTGGCTCTTGCAAGAAGGCAGCTCAATTCAGCATCACAGTTTTCAGTACCAAAGCTCACTTAATTATGGGCAGTTCTCACTGCACAGCAACGCATTGCTAAAACACAGCAGTGGGATGACAGAAATATTAGACGAAGCCATAATGATGCAAAATATTTTAACATTTCATTTTCTAAGAGAAGGACTAATTATTAGAATGGTACAGCACACTGGCATATCTTGCAAAAAGCTCAAGTTTATTTAGATCAGTCAGGCTATTACTAATTCAGATATTAAGAATACTTCTTGAAAAAACTGAGCTATGGTTATGCAGAGATAGTAGTTTTGTTAGCCATTTTCTAATTACTAACAAGAGGAATCCAGGCTTTTCTCTCTTCCTCACTGATGACATTTTTTAAATCTTTTTTTTTTTGTTTTAGAGAACCCTCTAGAGCTATAAAATGTATTTGTGAGCTAGTTCTGCTCACACTATGTCTTCCATTCTGCTAAAGGGTGTTATTTTAATTTCATCATAACTGGGTATCTTTAAGGGATAGCCATAAGCTTATGGTTTGGTTGTCTGCAACTGATTTAAATACAAAAAAATCAAAAATTCCAAAAGTAGAAGAGAAAAAAACAAAAAAACCCAAACAAACTGTGAAGTCTAAACAATTCAACTCCTACACAGCTGCCTTGAATGTATTCCAAGCAGAAATAATTACTGTTACTCAGACCAAAGGAAAATCACCTTGTTTCTAAAATGATTAACAACTTTTTTTCTTTTTGTATTGCTAATACCAAGTCAGTTCCATCATTATTTTTTGTATGTAAACCATAAAACACTCAATACAGCATGTTACAGAGGAATATGACAAGCATGTTATAGAGAAATATGAAAAGAAAAGGCTTAGAATTCTTTATTTCCTCTACAAATGCAATCAGTAATAATGGACAGAAATACTAAGGAAAAAGTAATTTAAGGCTTATTATAAAAAAGAATTTAAAAACAAGTGAAAAATCCATAACCCAGCAGAAGAACAACTATTTGTGCAAGGGAAAAAATAGTCTCAAAGCAATACTGAATATTACTAAAGTGAGAGCCACCAACACAGATAATTAATAGCATTCAGAATCATCTTCCCTTTTTTTTGTCATATAAAAGTAGACAGAACT